>NC_056743.1:1776556797-1776579297 GCF_019279795.1 Protopterus annectens
CATTTGCTATGTCTTGATTATTTTCACAGGACACAACTGCCTAAAGAGAGACTGTCCCTCACAAAGTGGGACAGGTGGTAACCCTAAAGTCCAACCTTGGCCAATTGAAAAGGTGGCAAACATATAATAGGTATGCGAATGTATGACTCGGCCGATGGATGTGGCTCCCACGACCCAACTACTTGTCTGTATTGAAGAGTCTCGTTTCCCATGTATCAGCCAGATGGCAGCAGATTGTATGGGGAACACACAAATATGATTAATTCACTGTACAGGCCGCTGATTCCATACAGTCGAATGCCATGCAGTCGCCTAATGGGCAGCCATTCCTGATACTGTAGTAAGGAGCGGCCTTAGGTCAACTGGTGCCCTAGGCAAAAGGGCACCATGGCACCCCCACCACACCACCCAGTGCCCCCATCCTGGTCTACCTACACCAAATAAATACTGGAAAAGTGCCCCTACTAAAGCGATGCCCTAGGCAGCCGCTTAGTTGGCCTATGCCTAAGGCCGGCTATGACTGTAGTCATGTAGTCCGATGTGATAGGCATCACAAGGTGGGAGGAGATTGTATGAGGAATACACAAATATGATTGATTCACCGGACAGGCCGCTGATTCCGTACAGTTGAACGCCATGCCGTCACCTAATAGGCAGCCATTCCTGATACTGTAGTCATGTAGTCTGATGTAATAGGCATCACAAGGTGGGAGCAGATTGTATGAGGAACACACAAATATGATTGATTCACTGGACAGGCCGCTGATTCCGTACAGTCGAACTCAATGCCGTCGCCTAATGGGCAGCCAATCCCGATAGTGTAGTCATTTAGTCCAATGTAATAGGCATCACAAGGTAAAATTGTGGTCCTCGCTCCCACCCAGGGGTGTGAGTGACAGATGCAAGCACCAATGTCGGTGCATTTGCAAGTGAGGGAGCGAGCGGGTGTAAGTGTGTTTGGCTACCAGTATGCGAGTATTGCACTGGTAAAGCAATGTAAAGGCTAACCGAGTGTAAGAGGCTGTAACCAGAGGTCAGCAGTGCTTAACACTGCACAAACCCATGCACACCCGCTCCCAACTGCTTTAATGTGCCTTACTACCTCCACATCCAGTGGGCTTGTTCTGCCCTGTAACCACATAAACGTCCTTTGCAAGGGTCGGAACCAGGACCCTGCGCACACAGCTAATGTGTATTACCAATACGCCATGGCAGATATACAGACAATGGACAGTACCACAAACATATCATACAGTGCAGTCATTCAACAGTATAGGAATGTATCCCATCACATAGATGTATATGTGAGTGTTTACGTCCAGCATATAGGTACATACATATATATAGAGATGCATCAGAAACATATCATGTGGCAACAAAGCATTACAAACGAATGAAATGGGAAACACCAGCGACACCTGTATTATGTAGTGGTGTTGCTCTATGTGATCTCAAGACTCCCTCAAACAGACATGTGTCAGTCATACATGCAAATAGTTGTACATTGGCCGTATACATCCCTCTGTGCATGTAATGTATATTAACACAACAGTACCTGTCCAATCATTATGTGTGAACAGTACTCTTGCAAGGTGCTGTGTGCAACATCATCATCATGATAAAGGTAAATGGGGTAACCATAGAGGGACCGGTAGTGTTGTGTGTACAATGGGGTCATCCTCATCACATGTACCTGGACCATGTAGGAGTGATGTGCATCCCAGGATTGTGCGCCTGAGGGACAGGGGTGAGGATAACAGGAGTATGTTGTGATGCATATTACAAGGGTTTCATGTGTCCAGTGGGCACGTGTGTGTAATGGACAGCTATGTATAGGGCAGATGTTGTCCTAGGAGCTGATTGACTTTATGTGTCCGTAGGTGAGGGTCAGATGTTGGGGAAGGAGTGTAGGTATGGCCATGGAGGAGAGGTAGGATCACAGAAAAGACAGCATACAGGGTTGGTATATGACACATGTGGGGTGATAAACCCCAGACGGGGATGGGTGTTCGGCATTCACAAGCCCATGAGACCAGTGGGATGGAGGTCCCCAGCCATGGGCAATTGCCACTGCACTTACACAGCTGCAAAGGAGGCAGTGCTGGAGGCTGTCCAGGAGGGCCAGCATCACCCTGTAAATGTGACACTCTGCCCTTGAACTGGCATATCTGGCTTCAGAACCCCTTAGGGAGCCACCAATGCAACATGTCCGGAACCGCACGACAGCAGACATGTACCTGTCTGGTCCCGCTACCAGGGGGGGACATGCTCCATTCTCAGTGGTGGTACCACCAGAAGGTGATGCAGAGCCAACAGAGGTTGATGTCTATGGCTGGGCCCCAGATGTGCTAGTTCCCGGTGCCATGGTCAGTTGAAGTGGGACAGGAGGTTCTGCCAAGACCTCCCAACCCATTCAGCCTATGGTGTTGCGTTTTAAACCCACATACGGCTTAGTGATAGACAACAGCATTCAGGATTACCTACGACAGTATGCATAGATATCACCAGCAACCCAACACAACAGATGGTATACATTTGCAGAGGGAGCACAACACATGCATATATACTGCATGCCATCTGTACAATGTGTAGTAGACATGTGACCACAGCTATGAACAGTTGTCCATTATTGGCTTGTCACTGGGAACCCCACACAGTGTCTGTCATACCACTGTCTCATGTGACACATGTCCAGTCAGGGATGCGATGGCAGTAACACATCCCTATCATCATGTACTGTCTGCATTCCTCACACCATGCTTCTGCTGTGCATAGATGTGTGTTCATTGTGTATCACAGTAAAAAAATGGTTGCACACACTGACCAGTTCACAGATGACCCTACAGATGGGGGTCCCTCATGAACAGAGTACTGTCATGTCTGTATTATAACATGCAGAATAGCCATTACCACATACATGTTTAACAGGCAGTAGTCTCAATGCAGCATAGCTACACTTACATGCTGTAGTCATGTGTGGCACATCACCCTCCTGTCTTTAGGCTATTTCCCACTGTGGAAAATGATTAAGGTACATCCAGATATCATCTGTGATGCTGAGTTAGAACACCACATCCAGGTACCACTCACAGCGACTGTCATGGCCAAATAACAACACATTTCCCTAAATAGTGTACTGTGTTTACCATGTGGATGGCTATGGGAACACAATCACAGCTGTACCACATGCAATCAGCTAGAGGAGGACTGCAATAGGTGCAGAGACCATCACCTGACCATGTCCATCACTTACAATACACATGCTGTTGCTGTGCAGGTGTACTCCTTCACATCCACCAGAGAGTGTGTGGGTGGGACAGGCAAAGTACACCAGGGAAGGGCTTGGAGACTTAACCATAAGCATCATCTGCCACATGCCGAACAGTACAGGGGTCAAACCCCTGACTACTCATTACTATTACATGTGCATGACGTTAGTACATGTGCCACAAAGGTGACATGTTGCTGTGCTGTAAGAACATATGTGTGTGTAGGTGAGTGACATCTGCAACAGAGATATAGTAGACATACATTAGGTGTGGCACACATGGCTGTCCACATGAATGGATGCCATTGTCACCACAACCACACTCTCTAATGGACACGCATTGACACCTTTGCCAGGGCCACAAATACACAACATAGCTAGGGCATGTGAAAGTGCTTGACATCTGTTGGTATGCCAATGAGGGTTATACTGGGAATGACTGTGGTTGGGAGCATCACAACCCACATGCAGACACAGGGTGCCAGTACTGGCATGCAGGTATGCACTGCTTCATGGGTGTGTAGTGGTTGGTTGTGCAAGATGGCTGTACAAGGCTGGGTGGTAGGTAACCCCTGGCATCACGTCACCCGACAATGGTGTGCAGTGCAGGGGTGTAGTGTCTGCAATGTCCCACACAGATGGATACTGCATTATCTGGCCTGACATCCTGGTTACCAATGTGTATGGCCATAGCTTTGCAATGCATGCCATGTCGGTGTTTGATAGTCCTTCACATGGATATTGCCTGGGATGTGCATATCCCACAATACTTTACAGTGACATGTACATGTGTACCTGGTTTGGCAGACACATGTTGTGTACACAGCCTGTTATCCCCCGATATGCCAATACTGGCCTGATGTGGCAAAACCTGCTTATAGTGAGCAGGTAGACCCTGCACCTGCATGGATAGTATGGTACAGGTATTCCGTGGTGTCAGTGGCATGGGTCCATACAGGGCACATGTGTATAGCATTGTCTGGCCTCTGTGGATCACACTTGATGGCACCACATATGTTGCAGGCATTCAGTGTGGAACATAGTGAAGGCACAATGTCCGCATATATGTGCCTATTGTACCACTGTACAGGGTGCCATGTCCTCTGCAGGCCACTGCATTCACACCATGCCTACTATCTGTCATCAATGTGCATGGTACTAGCAACATAGTGGGATATCCTAGGCAAATTTGTTTGTGCATGGCACATGTGTGCTGGACATATACCGGGTACTAGTAGGGCTGCATACTTTGTTCACCAGGCCTTTTGCCAGATGTATGGGTATGGCTTGCCAACACAGTCCCATGACTGACTGACAGCTGTACTCCTTGTGAGGTGGCCAATGTGTCATAAGACGGATACCATATAGGAAAACTACAAAATCCGCTCCCAAACATGTCCAATGGTAAGACAATCATGGCCACCTCTACACAGGCTCTGAGAGACAAACACACACTTGCCATGTCCTGTATACAAACCCCTACTGTATCACACTGCAGCAATACGCATTTACGGCACACACTACGGCGAATACTACAAAGCACTGTACTTGTCTCACGCAGGCAGACACACACACACACACACACACACACACACACACACACACACACACACACTTGGCAAGTGTGGGACTAGAACACTGACCTAACTACTTTATTACACTACAGCATTACGCAGTTACAGAACGCTACAGAGATTACTGGGACACAGCACTCCCAGAGGTGTATTTGTAGGTGGGTGACATCATCAGCCTTGCCAAAGGTGGGTATAAGAAATGTAAGGAGTGTGAGCAGTCTAAAAGCATTACTCAGTCCTCAGGCAGACGGGGACACACGCACATGGCAAGTCTGGGATTAGAACACCGACTTAACTACTTTATTACAGTACAGCATTATGCAATTACAGAACGCGCTACCAGGATTACTGGAACACAACACTCCCAGAGGTGTATTTGTAGATGGGTGACATCATCAGCCTTGCCAAAGGTGGGTATA
This sequence comes from Protopterus annectens, assembly GCF_019279795.1. Taxonomy (NCBI): domain Eukaryota; kingdom Metazoa; phylum Chordata; order Ceratodontiformes; family Protopteridae; genus Protopterus; species Protopterus annectens. Next base: position 1,776,562,059 of record NC_056743.1, read on the forward strand.
AGAAATGTAAGGAATGTGAGCAGTCTAAAAGCATTACTCAGTCCTCAGGCAGATGGACACACACACACACACGGCAAGTGTGGGATTAGAACACCGACCTAACTACTTTATTACACTACAGCATTACACAGTTACAGACTGCGCTATCGAGATTACTGGGACATAGCACTCCCAGAGGTGTATTTGTAGGTGGGTGACATCATCAACCTTGCCAAATGTGGGTATAAGAAATGTAAGGAGTGTGAGCAGTCTAAAAGCATTACTCAGTCCTCAGGCAGATGGACACACACACACACACACACACACACACACACACACACACACACACACACGGCAAGTCTGGGATTAGAACACTGACCTAACTACTTTATTACACTACAGCATTACGCAGTTACAGAACACGCTACCGAGATTACTGGGACACAGCACTCCCAGAGGTGTATTTGTAGGTGGATGACATCATCAGCCTTGCCAAAGGTGGGTATAAGAAATGTATGGAGTGTGAGCAGTCTAAAAGCATTACTCAGTCCTCAGGCAGATGGACACACACACACACACACACACACACACACACACACACACACACACACACACACACACATGGCAAGTCTGGGATTAGAAAACCAACCTAACTAATTTATTACACTACAGTATTACGCAGTTACAGAATGTGCTACCGAGATTACTGGGACACAGCACTCCCAGAGGTTGATTTGTAGGTGGGTGTCATCATCAGCCCTGCCAAAGGTGGGTATACAAATTGTATGGAGTGTGAGCAGTCTAAAAGCAATTTACAGTCCTCTGGCAAATGGGGACAGACATACACACACACACACACACACACACACACACACACACACACACACACACACACACACACACACACACACCAGTGGTGGGAACGGAACACCTGCCTATTTACAGATCACTATTACAATACTACATACTTACAAGTCGCGCCACACAGACTACACATTTTAAGGCTGTCATTATGACCTTCTAGGAATGCGGACATCAACAGGGATGCTGGCAGTTAAGATGCACATACCTGTGAACCTGTGTGTTTAAAGTAGGAATCCATCCTGACCTGGAGTATGCCCATCTGTGGAATGGATGACTACTACCACTATACAGGGTTACAATGGCCATGCCCATACACAGAGGCACATAACTGACACAAGGTGTCACTGGGCATGCTCACACACTTAGTAGCACAGGGCTGTTCGGAATGCACTATGTGTCCATCTACACAAGGTTATACTGGGCATGCTCATACACTTAGTAGCACAGGGCTGACTGGGATGCACTCTGATTCTAAACACGGAAGGCCACAGTGGCCATGCTATTACAAGTAGACATTAAGAACACATTGTAATGGGCTCTGGTGTTAGTAGTTGTCATTGTTAGCAGGAACACTGCTCTACATATATTTGACACCGGTTTTTTACACAACGTCTGCTGTCATTCTGGGATGACATGGCTGACAGTAGACAGGCTTTTGACACATATCACATGCATCCATGATTCAAGGGAGTGGGGATAATACCCAAGTCGCATTCACCCATACAGTGCCATTCCAAGGCAAATGTCCTAAACACAGGATAGCACCCTGACACCTACAGGACAACTGCATTGTTTTCTTATGCTAACCAGTGCTAGATGTGTAGTGTCCATAATCACAGCTGGTCACTGTAGATCCAACAATGGGGAGTACTGACATCTGTGCAGTTAGGAACACCTGGCTGATGGCTCTGTAGTGCACAACAGCACTACCATCATATACCACAGAACCAGACATGTGGGCCATAACACAGGTACGGACCGCTCCAGGTGGTGATGTCCCCACATACATAAAGGCCACTCACATGTACTGACCGGTACCCCCACAAAAGGCATCACAGATGAGTCATGTGCAGGACACAGTGTCACATGCTGCATTCTAGGATGTAAACTTCAGACATCACCATGTCCTCGGACCACCAACACACATCCATACATGTTGTAGGACATATAAGAGTACACCACAATGTGACTCTTGACCAGTGGACCTTACCAAGCTCTGCATCAACTGTAGAGATTACCCATGTACTGACACAGATGCATCATGTCTTATGCAATGCAATGATACCACTGTCTGTAACCAGGTCAGCTGTACACATACCAGGGGCCCTCGATACTTTCCACCATTAGCAGATGACTGTTGCTGTACACCAGTACACACCCTCATGTATGGATATGACATACATGTACCTGCCCTGGGTATGTACATGCCACACACACACACACACACACACACACACACACACACACACACACACACACACACACAGAGCATACATGTAAATAGCATAGCGTTGTTGTCCTTTGTGCAAACAGGTGGCTACAGCCATTACACACATGCACATGGAATGTAGGTCCATGGCTGCTGAATGCTAACAGTACATAAGGTGTGATGTCAATGTTGACAGAGGTAACATTCCCTCTGTACTGGTCACCCATTACACCTATCATATCATACAACAGTCCATGTGTCATGTATGTCATTACACATGTCCACCAATTGCAATGGCTACAAACATGCCCAAATGACAGGATTGTAGGACCTACACACATGTACATGTAGTGTTGTGCATTCAGATAACATGCATGTGCAGTTGCTGATGTATGCAGGTGACGTGTATCCTAGTACATCATGCAGTTGCAAAGCAGCCTCAACATTGCCAACTGTATATGGTGATATGCTGAATGTATGGAAAGATGTACCTCAGGTATGGACAGATGTGTGGAAATAACTAAGTGGTGGGGCATCTTTGCAGATGGATGTTTGCTGAGGACAGCTCACAGGTGTGTCACAAGTGGTCCTACAATAACCTGTGTAACCGGTAAGCAATCGTTTTGTTAATTGAAGGACATAACACACAACTTAGACAGTGGTCAGGGTGACAGCGAAGGTAAATCACTTGACACCTGTTAACAGTTAAGATGTCCTGTGTGCATATATCAGCACTGTTGCCACAGGAAGCATCAGTACAGTTTGTAATGTGTGCAATACTGCTGTAAGTCTGTCATACATATCATGAGCTAGGCAGGTCTGTGATTCACCGTACTGGTATGTGTGGTTGTGTGTGTGTCCATATATGTCACGTATGGTGGAGAATACATCTCAATTGTTACTCACTCTCCTGTACACTAGTGTACACATCTGTACAGACTGCAATGTAGAAAGCAGGACATAGGCAGGGGCATGTATCTCACACATGTGAGGTATCTGTATGTGCGTGACATAGGTGTATTCAATACTGAATGCCACAGTGTGTGTATGTATGTGTGTGTATGTAGGGCTGTCTGGTCCCTGGAGTGAGGATGTATGTTACCATACTGAACTGATAAGACCCCTCCCCCCATCCAGGCGATGCATTCTACTATCCGTGTTGATGTCCCCAGTCTTAGGCCATACTGGCTACCTGTACATGTGTATTCTCTGTGGCGCGTCATGTAGGTACACAGTACTGTAATGATGATTTGCACATAGGCAGGGGTCCTCACCTCACCAGTAGCAACTGTGTGCAAGTGTGTGTTATTGTGTCGGTGAATCCATGACTAGGCCAGTTTAGACACATTTCTTTTAGCTTGTCTCGTACTTGTGGGCATAACCCATCTACGAAAGCACTTTGTGCTGGCCCTTCGGTGGGTTCGGGGTACCCAGAATAAGCCTCAAAGGCTTCAGTGAGATGATTTAAATACTCATCCACGGGTTCGTCTTCTTTTTGAAGTACTGACTTGATTTTGGACCAGTTGGGTGTGGGTGGAACTTTATTGTGATAGCATCTACTAAACGCTGTCTAACTGCTTCAAACCCATTATCTCCATGTAAGTCATGTTTCGGAATCGGAGTAGAGACATTGGCATGGTCCCAAATATGTTTCATCAGATCAGCCGATATGGCGCACTGAAGAACTGCCTTAACTTCTTCTATCGTAGGATTTTGTAAACAAATATGTCCTGCCAGCACACGCTGGAATTTAGCTGGATTAGTAGGAATGGGCAGTAACGATTTAGTAATGGCTTGAAAATCAACCGCTGACCATGCCCTAGGTACTACAATGGTCGGTGGTTCCTGTGCACTTCTAGCATGAGCCGGGTTAGATACCTCCCTCAAAGGTAACAATCTGTCATCGTCTGAGGACTCCGATCCTGAATCTTGATTAAATTTATCTGGTCCAAAATACCCGTCCCTACTGTCAATTATAGCGGGGAACTGACCAAACAGCCTTCGTCGGTGTAAATGTCGTTTTCCTTTACCTTTATAGTAGGGTTTAGCTTTAAAATACATTACAGCTTTTGCTTCTTTATGAGTCTTTCTATGAGTTTTTGGTCCCTTTTTTCAATCACTTGTGTCTGGATCTGAGTAACTAGAGTGACTATCCACTGCTTGTTCTCTTTCTTTAGGGGTGGAGTCTTTAGTAGTGAAATCTGGCTGCTGTGCTTCCGCTCCTTGTTGAGCAAGGGGGGGGCTGATACTGCGGGGGTGCAACTGGTGGTGCAGGTGGTGGTGGGGGAAGCCAAGCATTATCGTCTTCCGATTCAGGATAAAGCCCCTTAAAGGGTGGGTCCTTCAAACATTTACCGTTTACTATATCTAAATTACTAGCAGTTTGTTGTAATTCTTTCAGCTGCTCTTTTAATTCTTGCTGATTATCCTTTAAACTACTAATAACTGAATCCTTTTCTCTTTCTTTCACCTCTGTCATCCAATCATTAAGTGCTGCCCAGCACAATCCTGGTATTCTTCTCCCTTTTCTTCTTAATTTCCCTTGGAGATTAAGCAAAATATTTTTATTAAAACTACCATTCTCTGGAAAGGCGAGTTTACCATCGTCCTCAGTGAGGGCGACCAACTGACTTATAAACATACAACTGTCCCGGGATACACGAAAAAACATATAATCAACTGGTGTACCTCTTTCTGGCTCTTTTATGGTTCCCACACTCACTCCCATTTTCACACGATAAGCTATTCTGTATTTTACAGAGGTAGCTATGACATTTTGTAAACATTGCTTTTCCCACTCTCGTATCTCCTTTCACTCTTATGTCACCGGTGTTTCGTTTTATCCCACTCTCATACTGCACAATCAATAGCAAAGAGAAAAGAAAAAAAATACATGCCATTTACCTCAAACAACTGAATGAGAGGAATTATTACATTTCTATAAAATTATCAATACCAAATTTGTGAAGCAGATAAGTACAGGAAATGAAAGAAACACTGCCAGAACAGAAAATTCTGTCATGGGCCCTTTTACTAGCAGTACTTCATTCAATACCCAACTACCGCAGCCGTTGTCAATTCAGATCCGAGTCACAGCACCAATTGTTGTGTTTGCATTTTTACCTTAAATGAAGACAAGACACTTCTTCCTCTCTTTCAGTGGTATTTATTACACACGTGTGGGAGCCTACTGGAAAGTACCAGGGAGACTCCCCAAACAAAGGAATGCATAAGCTTATATGCTGGTGATATTGCTGACAGTACAGAAATATAAACTAGACCAATTAAAATAATACAAAAGACAATTAACCAATCAGTGGTTTACCCATAGGCTTGAAGCAGTTCATATTACTACATCTCTAGGCAGAGAAAGAAAATCTGATACACTTCCATATAAGGCACATTTCCTGCTATCAGACAGGTTCTTGTTTTTTCAGTACTTTTCCACTATTCACAGTTTACTTAATAGTTCATAGTACAGAGTTCAAATCAATAGATACAGGTTCTCACATACTCAATCTCCCTTGAACACATGCTTTGACCATTCATATTCTACACACTGCTACCTACAACATCCAAACAAACCATCTTACACTACGTATGAGCAGGTGGCCAAGCCCCCCTACACCTCCCATGTAGGTGTCTGTGTTCCCCACACCCCCCCTACTTTAATATTCTACCTCTTAGATCACGCAAACAGACGTACAAAGCTAACCTACACCCATGCAGTACAGTCCCCCAAGAACACACACCACACTCAGAACACACACTTACACACACTACAGCCATCAGAAACACACTTACACACAGTAACCTACCTGAACCGCAACACCAGAAGCACTGACTAACTGTCCCTTGACATCGTGATTTTAAACCTCGCGCATCTGGTGTTTCTGTACTGTGTTCTTTCGGACCTTAAGCCTCGGGATTACATGCGTTGGTATGTAAAGCAGTAGGTATGTGGTAGGTATCCCATTTATATGGTTATGTAGATGTTGTTAACCTATCTATATATCTACATATATATGTATATCCCCATATATCGACATATATCTCTCTCTCTCTCTCTCCCTCTCTCTCTATATATATATGATGATGTGTGTATATATATATATATATATATATATATATATATATATATATATATATATATATATATATATATATATATATATATATATATATATATATATATATATATATATAACATACACCTTTCATTGGGTACATGTCAGTTTGTCCTATTTCCACACATTCCTACCTTTTGTGTTTTATCCTATCAGTATACACAACTGCCATTAGTACATCTCAGGTAGCTTAGTGGTATGTTATTGTGAAGATTGTGTACATGGTTGTGTGTTCTAATCCTGGCAGTGGTATTTTACTCTCAGAGCAGGCACTGGTAGTGCAAGGGTGTTTAACGCACATTTCAGCTGTTGTGTATTCCACATGTTTATTATTCTGTGGAATACTACCTATATATGCAAGCTGTGTTTAAGGTATACTATGTAACATGTAAACATCTGAGAAGATTCCTGTCAGGGATACTCCCCATTATTTGGAACTACATCCCTGGTTACATTATACAAAACCCCTCACTAAAACTCCAGGGAATCCTTGCAGAGTGGGTGGGGAACAGTGTATACACCCCAGGGATCCCGCAATTGGCTCTGCTCCACAGAGGGACAGTTAGTTAATCGATGGGGTGGTGACAGCAGACACTTTTTGCCTATGCTTATGAGTGGCCTCGGGCAGTTGGGCATGTACCTACCTATGCATCTATGAACCTCTACATACAGTATGGACACATGCTGATAGCTTAATTTACTGTTCAGGTATTGACTTACCTTGTGCCAATGGTGGTTGTGTGTACAATAGTTGAGGGCTACCTATGTAGGATGCACACAGTAGACCACCTATACATGATAATTTACAGGTGGTCGTGTGTGTGTGCCATCCATGTTTGCTGTGTGTGCAGGTAGAAAAGGGTGTCAGTCCATGAGTGCCTACACTGTCAGTGTGTGTGCTATATGTTCCCTCTTTGCCAAGGCATGGGCATACTGGGCATGCCTCCGTCTGCCTACTGGGGTTGGCTCAGGGGGTTCATGGTCTGAGTACCTCTGTGCCTGTGGGGCCCTTGGCAATGGTGGTGGGCTGTGAGGGCCTTCACCATTCTGTCCCTGCTGCAGCTGTTTCCACAGGATCATATTGTTTAGCACGGCACATACTATGAAGATGTGGGCACATGTGCCTGGAGAGTACTGCAAGGCTCCACCAGATATGTCCAAGAAATGGAACTGTGATTTCAGCATCCCAAACACTTGCTCTATGATGATTCTGGTTTCTGCATGTGCCTCATTATGGCGTTCTTGCGTGGCTGTGTGTGCATTTCTGATGGGAGTCATCATCCACAGTTCCAGTGCATAGCTAGCATCCCCCACCAGGTGGCCATATGGGATGTCCCCCCTGGCAAATACCTGATGGCATGCCAGATGTGGGAGTCGTGATAGCTTCCAGGGCTCTCAGCACACACATCCATGATAATGCCCTGGACATTGCACATGACCTGGCAGTTGATGGAGAGGAATCCCTTGCAGTTTATGTAACGCCTACCCTGCTCACCGGGTGGTGACTTGATGTGTATGTGCGTGCAGTCTATTGCACCCAGTACCTCCGGGTAGTCTGCCACACAGTGGAAGAGACGCATATTGCTGGCCAACTCCTCCTGTGTTCGGGGAAAGTATATGTGCTCACTGGCATGTGGTAACATGGCATCCAGGAACTGGTGGAGTATCCTGGATGCTGATGCCTGTGAGATCCCCATGATATTCCCAGTTGGCCTTTGGAAGGTACCTGTGGCTAGTATTCTCAAGCTTACACATACCTTTGTGTCCACTGGGATGGGTTCCCCTCTGTTACTTCTGGCTCTGAGGCGTGGCCGGCACAGCTCAGCAAGTTGCTGTATAATGTCCCTGTCCACCCTGTAATACTCTACTATCTCCAGATCATGTAGCCCCTGGTAGTTTACCCTGGGTCTGAACACTCTTCTCCTCCTCCTCCGGTGCCTGAGAGGGTTGTCAGCATCATACTTCACACCACCATCAGTCTCCAACACATGCTGGTGAATCAAAGCTATGGTGGCCCCTAACATGTACATATTAAAAGTTCCCTGTCTGTATACACCAGTGGTCCAGAGTGTCTGGGAATACACAAGTGTGTGTGTGGGGCTTTCACACCTTATACTATTGTGCAATGGATGATGCTGGTTGTAATTGGGTGTGTTTGTGCAATACCAGCTGCGGGGTATCTTAATTATTGGTTTTACATCAGGTACTGCTATTGTGGCGCCTTTGGTGTTGACTTACGCTTGGCTGCCGTGATTCATCTATTGCCCTTTACTTCAATTTTCAACCCGATTCCCCTCCCATTGTCAGGCATGCATCCAGCTGCCGGCTTTCTTGTTTTGTACTTTCACAACCCAGGATTGTGTTGGGAAATGTGTTATGTAGCTGATCTACTGCAAGTTTGCTTTGTTCTGCTGTGACAGTTCTCTTTTCTTTGCTGTACGGCACCTCCCCTTTCCTGTTCTGCAGGTGGCTGCTAGCAGCCTTGTTAGTTGTTGTCAATGGCCCACTGTGAGTTCCTAGGTGTTAATTACTCATTTGTACTCCAATTACCATGTTGCAGCATTTCCTTATTGTCTTCCAATATCCTTTCTGTTTCAGCTGTGGTGCGTGCCACGCACAGCAGTTTACCGGGTTTCGAGTGCATTTTCATCCATGTTCACATGCACTTTCGGTTACCTTTTGTGCTCTCAGCTAAGCAAAGCTATGGCTACTTCCACACCCCATATCCTGCGACTTTGCTTAGCAACAGACAACCCGGATTAGCAATGATCCAGTGTGCTTACAGCTACGGTGGCGCACCCCTCTCTTGATGTCATGTTTACCTCCAGGCCACTCCTCAGTGTTGTACCGCTATGCCGTGTGGTACATCCTTACACCAGTGGGGCGTTTGCGATTCAGCATTACTTGACTCATTTGCATAGCATTGACTACTAATTCCTAGTTATCAATGCTGCAGAACACTGTCACAGACCCTTAGCAACCCTTGCGCCATGGTTGTGGTGTAGCATGTGTGCCATTGACTATTATGGGGAATTCATGAATTGTGTTACATTGCAGTTTTATGACATCTAAATATATTTTCCTTGTGATCCCATTTGCACACAGATGCACTGCGGTTTTACTTTGCGTTAGTGTGGCCATGACATTAAATGTTATTTTTATGTGTTGTGCATGTTTTTTTATGCCATTGGCTATATATTTAGCCACTGGCATATATTAACATTATAACACGTGAGTTTGGTCCACTTTCATGGCTCCAATTTTATGTTTGACAAAATGTAAACCGTTTTTTTTTTGGTTTACATTTCTTCATGCTTACGCTACACCTGCACCACTTCATGAATCGCTATATACCTTAATTTGTATGCTACACTGCTGTGCATGGGGTAATTAGCATACATGCACCGGGAGCTGCGCAGCTCTGGCATACGCTGGTAGTGCACATGGAAACAGCTCATACCTGAATCGCTCGGCAGCCATATTTGGCGCTAGATCGCCAAAGCTACTCTGGCATCTGGCGCAAGCTTCATGAATCCCGGGGCATGTTTCCAAATTGAAAGGGTATGTCACACATTCATTGTTAAAAATTTTTAACAAATAACCACGGTAACAAATGTTGAATCATATTAATTCAGCAGAATAGCTTTTTGTTAAGTGTGAAGATATAATTAAATGCTGTTTGAACTTTATACTTGAAGTTGTGTTTAGTAAGTATTCCAGATTTTGCCCATGTGTTCCATTTTGTGAGAAGCAGTGTTACACATTTTGCCCATGTATTCCATTTTATGAGAAACAGTGTGCCACGTTTTGCCCATGTGTTCCATCGTGTGAAAAGCAGTTACACATTTTGCCCATGTGTTCCATTTTGTGAGAAACAGTGTGCCACATTTTGCCCATGTGTTCCATTTTGTGAGAAACAGTATGCCACATTTTGCCCATGTGTTCAATTTTGTGAGAAGCAGTGTTACACATTTTGCCCATGTGTTCCATTTTGTGAGAAGTAGTGTTACACATTTTGCCCATGTGTTCCAGTTTGTGAGATGCAGTGTTACATATTTTGCCCATGTGTTCCATTTTGTGAGAAACAGTGTGCCACATTTTGCCCGTATGTTCCATTTTGTGAGAAGCAGTGTTACACATTTTGGGGTGGAAGGTTGAGAACTATAGTGGTAGGCTCTTCCATAATGCAGGCATTATCTTGGAAAAGGTTATTTCACTAAGGAACAGAGGGAATGTAGGATATTAAAAGCATGATGACTGATCCTGTGCTACTTGATCTCAAAGAATAGGCTGTAGATCTTAAAGGTAATTTCTTTATGAAGGCTGGTCAAGGGTGAGTATTAACCATGTTGGAAACCAAACAGTTTAATGAGCTGCAATTCTACTCATGAGTTGTAGTCAACTGACTTCAGACAGACAAGCAGGGTTCCTATTAGATGACCAAAGATGCATTCTATCGAATGCGTCTTGATCGAACTTAAAACAACGAAAAGGCAAAATAGAGAAGCGGCTTTTAAGCAAATTCTGTCCCAGGGAAAGAATTCACTTGGCCGCTTCCGTTACTTTGCCATTTTCAACACTGTAGTGCAATCTCGGAGTTGGTATATTTAAGTAGGGGGATGTGGGGGGCAAAGCCCCCCACTTTATGTATTCTTTCAATTTATTGATTTATTTATTTATTTATTTGGAACAGCGATTTTTCTGAGCTTTCGAGATTGTAAGCTTTTACTTACATGGGGTAGATTATTCATCATTCGCTTTTTTAAGCGTTCGATGATATAATATAGACCCGACAAGCACTGGTGCTATCTGTCCAAGGAAATGGAAATAAAGTAACAGGTTGTATTTTTAGCAGTTTTTAGCAGAGTGGTATTACTGGTTGAGTTCTGAACCAGAATAGGCAGTGTGTACTCATTCATGTCTTGTCATTGGAACATTAAGTCTAATATCAAGACATGTCAGTGCTTAACAAACTGTACAATATGTAGTCATATTTCAGTTGGCTGAATAGTTTTTACAGAATCTAATCTGTACATGCTATAACAAAAAAAATGTGGTACATCCATTGTTCAAACTGTTCCAGTTTGACCATAGATGTTCCTAAATTATGACTCTAAGGAAATTCAGGCAGTTATGGAATTTTGTAAATCATGAATGTAGGTTTGCTGGAGTTAATAACCAATTTGTTAGCAAGCAGACAGTTCCAGCTTTTAAGCTACAATCTTTATAAATGTTAACTTTATGTAAAACATTTCTGCATTTTATGCTATAAATTTATGTACATATATTGATTCTGTAGAGCTTTTCTCACTAGGCCTCCAGTGAAAATGGGCTTTTCCACACAGACAGACTTTCACACAGACAGACTTTTCTGGTCAACGAAACAAATAAATAATAATAAATAGCTGTCTGATGTATTTAGACAAATACATGACAAATACGACATTGCAATCAGTAACTGGTCTGCTAAGGGATGAGTAGAGAGAGATGCCTTTAGATATTAGTTTGGCCAGATAAAATGATTTTCTATCTAATGTGGGGATTTTGTGGTCAAAGCACAATTAATTGTCAATAAAAGTACCAAGATGTCTGGTTACTGAAACAAGTTAGCAAGAAAGAGAGAGCCTGTCAAACCTGTAGGTCATGGAGCAACTTTGTTTGCCAATTCTAACGTTTCTGTATTTAGTTTGTCTTTTTTAAACCAATTATTTACTAGGTGGTATAATGAGCATACATAGTTTGCAATCATTAGCAAATTTAGTTAGCCATAGGTCCTAGATTATTGGTTTGAAAGTTGTAGAAGAAGATATCAAATAGGAGGTGTCCCAGTAGACAGTCCCACAGGACACCATCACCTTTTTACTTTCTGAGGTGGCACCAGCTACCTTAATTATGTATGTCCTGTCCATCAGCCAGTTTCTATTCATCTCACACTGTAAGGGTTTATACTTAGGCCTTTAAGTCTGCTGGCATGTTAACATGGGGACTTAAGCCAGATCAAGGTGCACTGTGTGAACTGCATGACCACCATCCACAGCTTCCCAAACCTCTTCAAACAAATTTACTAGGTTTAGTAGGCAAGAAAAATCCTCGATGAAGCTGAATTGGTAACAGTCCAGAGCAGTAAGGTTTTCAACATCCAAAATTATTTATAAAAATCCGACATGATGCATTCCGTGGCTTTGCAAATTAAGCTAGGTAGGCTAATGGTTCTGCAGTTTCTGGGCACCCTTTGTGTAAGGACATTACAGTGGCCATTTCATATGCACCAGGAACATTCTTAGTGGAGAGGATTAGGTTGAGAAGGTTTTGGAAAGGCTCTAATTAGGAATATTATCAATGCCCGCGGACATGGTATTTTTTGCTGTGGAGAGAGCTGTTATGACTTGATTCATGGTATGATAGGAGAGGGTTGTGACTCTGGGATTTTTAGAATTTCTAAAATTGCAGGTAGTACGATGTTTGCACTAAATTTATCTGCTTGTATGTTAGCAATATCCTTTGGATGGGATTGGGTATTGTCATTGTGGATTAGCTCACAGCATTGTTACATGTTTCTTAATTTTCTGACCTAGCTGAATAATGATTTGTAATTATCATTGGTTTCTCCTGATATTTTGAGTTCATCCATGGCTTTGACCTTCATGATGGTGATATTTAGCTCTTGTCCGGTTTTCTTGTTGGATTTCTTTAGGTTGGCCAAATGTAGTTTGTAATAGACATTTTTTATTTTGCTTTTCTTTTTAGAACTTGCTTATGTGAGTAGATGACCAAGGTGCTTTATTTTCTTAAATATCTCACTATATTTTGTCTTATTAGAAACTGCTTGGTCTATACATCTTATTAAATGTGAGCAGACCTCTGAGACACAGGGACAGCTGTGAAGGTAGAAGTAATGTAGCAGAATTTTGAAATCACATCATAGAGTTTTAAGGTTTCCTTTTTAAAGTACTTAAACTCAGAAGTGTTTGCTAAGGACATGTTTGTAGTTTTGACACAGAATACAGTTTTTTGTGATAAGATTGACCATGTAGATGTAGATACAATATGTAGGATGTATTAGGGGGGCTATGTGTGTTATTACACAATCCAGAATATTAGGACCCCAGTAAGTAACTTGTCTATTTGCTCCAAGAAGTTTACATTCATTAAGTCAAGGAACCAATGGTCATGCTTACTATTACTAGCATATATCTTCCAAATACTAAATGGATAATAAGAATCCCCATCACAAAAACATTATGATTTATTAGCAATTCAGATAGCATATGTAAAAAATGTTCATGATCTTCAGGAGACATGGAAGGTGATCTCTAGAAGGCTGCATTTAATTCAGTGTTTCCAGGCTTCCAGGTTCACTGCTGCTATTAGGCTGTACTAAACATATGGTTGTAGTTACAAATAAAGAAATGTACCAGTAATAACTTATTTTGGGAGACTTTTGCCTGCCTGCCTTTACTTCATTTGTATTTCAGCTGTGCTATTAGTGGTCTGTGGTTAGGAACAGTTTTCAGCTATTGAGAGACTGGCCTGACGGGATAGGTATGGCATGGATAGTGGTACCCCACTTTAAGTTTGGGTGAGCATGCAATCTAGTTTGACCTACTGGGGACATCTAGTGGCAGTCAAGAAAATCTCATTATTAGTGACTTTTGGGGTGAATGTCTAAGAGTGTGCACTATCTCCTGGCAGATGGTAGAGGTCTTATTAAGTGTCCCATACATCCTTATCAAACCTAAGAAATACTCATGATGCATCTGGGACTTGGAGATATTTCTTTAGCACAAAATGTCCTGTTGCTTTAACTTGATAGAGCAGACTAATGCCTGTGATTTCTTTCTAATGGCCAGGGCCCATTTCTCTTGGCTTGTGCATTCTTACCACATGGGGGATCTAGGACCGCTATCTGAGTGACACCATTATGTCCTCAGCAATGCTGATATGATAAGGAACTGAGGTGTATTATTTATTTATACTGGTTGTGTAGAGCCTTGATAGACTCAAAGAATGCACAAGGTAGCTGAGACATGCAGTCATTAATGCCTTGTTAATACCTACTTAGACCTTACCTTCTGTTTTCAAGGAGCAATAGGCTGGTCACACTGGAGATGGATTTATGAATATCCATCCAACTGTCTAATTCCTTCTTAAAGGAAGATAGTGTGTTATGTTGCTTGATCAAGAGAGCAAGTTTGTTCCAGAGAAGGGGACAATTATTACTTGAGAAAATCTGTCTCTCCACTGTGATTATGGTTATTTACTGAAGCAGGTTCAGATCTTTTTCAGATTCAGTCTGGAAGCACACTGCCTGCTAAATTTATTTGCTCGGAGTCATATATTAGGCAAATACAGACAGAAGGAATCAAACTGTATACTAAACCAGCTCCTTAACAGTTCACAGCTTTAATCCTCTGCAGTGACTGCCAAACAAGCAGAGTTATCTTCTTAGCTGAAAAATCAAGGACAAAGCAAAAATTAATGGAGGGACAAGGCACAAAATAAAGGACAATTATTAATAATATTTTAACTTTCCAATAGAACAGGCGTTGTACCAACATGTATTTTCTGAACAGGAAGACATATAAAACCCTAACATCTGACATTATTGACTGACTGCAATCCTCAGTGGTTTACCAAAAATTAAACATTTTATGAGTGACAGCCAGGTCAAAAAGTATGAGGCAAGAAAGAAGGACATTGTGCAAAATGAGGGACAGGTGAAAGGTTGCAGGCAAGGCTCACAGACACTTAAGCCTGGGGAAATAGGAGAGTGTTTATATCACAATACCTCTACTGTTGTGATAGAAATCTAAGAATGCAAAAAAGGAAGGAAGAAAGAAAGCAAAACAGATGCATCACATCCAAGGCTCATATGTGATTTGTACTGAGCTATATTTTTAAAAGAATTTGTCTTCCTTTATGTTCCTGCTGTTTTAATTTTATGATAATTTTTCTGTTTTGTTTCTTAGGCTGATAAACATGCTCCAGCCGGGGTCAGTAAGGAAAATAAACCATTCTCCACAAAACTGGCATCAGGTATTTTTTTAAATTTTCTTGTTGCAGTCCAACTGTAAGTGCACAATGGAATTTGATGAATTAGGATGAGTCAGTCAGTTATAGGTTAGTCAAGGGAAAGTATGTACATCACACAAATGTATAACTGACTGCAGTTATAAAGTATCATACGTTTTATAAAAAAAAAAAAAAAAAAATATATATATATATATATATATATATATATATATATATATATATATATATATATATATATATATATATATATATGTATGTATATATATATATATATATATATATATATATATATATATATATAGGTCTACTTCAGAAACCCAAATGCTTACTCACCCGACTTCCAAAATGCTGAGACAAAAAGGCTGATGACTACACAACACCAACGTCCTGAAACACTGACGGTCCATTCCAGGTAAGTAACTGCTTGGCCATCCTAAAAAAAGAAGTAAAACCAAAAGAAAGCAAACCCTCCACACCCTCATGTGGGGGGGGGGCTGCATCCCCCACACCCCCTTAACTTAAATATACCAACTCCAAAATCACACTACCATGGGGGCAAGGGGCAAAGTTCAACAGGACAGCCAAGCGGTTACTTACCTGGAGTTGAAAGTCGGTGTTCCGGGACGGTGGTGTTGTGCGGTCATCACTCTTTTCATCTCGACTTTTTGGAAGTCAGGTAAGTAAGTGCTCGGTTTTCTAAAGGGGACCCATATATATATAAATGCAGAAGACCAGCCACTGAAAATGCAATGCAAGGTTGAAATGAAACCAAGATTGATCCAAAGACAACGTGTTTAATGGACAAAATCAACACCACGACAAATAATGCTTTCACATAGTATATTTAAAGTGCTTGGCTCTCAACCATCATTGATTAATTATGTTAGCATCCATTAAATAAATTTAAAAAACAAAATACATGAAATGCATTGAAAAACTTATAATAAAATGAATACAAAACTTTTAATTTAGATTAAATTGAGTTGAATTAAAAACTGTAACAGTCTAAATACCGATAACACTTAAAATAGTAAACAAATATTGTTAAAAATGTACTTTTCAAAACAAGAAGTCAAATACTGTCAACTAGAGGTTGAAAATGTCTAATTTAAAAATATATGCAGTTAATATCGGCCCAGTGTGTTACACTATAGGAGCTACTTAAACTACAATCTAAATGGATAAAATAGATAGAGCAAACATTTAAAGCACCATAGCCAGAACCTGTCTAAGGTGCCAGCTGAATAAAGGAAGGGAAAAAGGGAACAAACATCTAAAGGTGTGGCCTCAGACCATAGAGGAATAAACAAGTGGGAGGGGAAGTGGGGGGGGAGGGGGAAGGAAAGGGGGGGAGTGAAAGGTTGAAAATAAACCTAGGTAAACTAGGTAGAATTCAAAGAACATTACTTCTGGCTTTAAGAATGCTGGCTAAACTTACCTAGGTTTTTGTGAGGGTTGCACATCTTTCTATGTGGGCAAAACAGAAAGGGCTTTGAAACGTAGGATATACGAACATAGTTATGACATCAAAAGTAAAAAAGACACTAATGCCTTTTTCAAGCATTCCTTGGTATGTCCTAACATGTCCATTCGTTTCTTTGTCCTTGAAAAAGTTTCTCCAGACCAGAGGGGAGGTGATTGGGAAACTACACTTTCTTCAAGAGAATTGTTCTGGCAATTGAGACTGAATGCGACGAGATTCCCAGGCTTAAACGACAATTTAAGTTTAGCTAGCATTCTTAAAGCCAGAAGTAATGTTCTTTGAATTCTACCTAGGTTACCTAGGTTTATTTTCAACCTTTCACCC
>NC_056743.1:1776584297-1776625903 GCF_019279795.1 Protopterus annectens
TTTTAATAAATCACACCAGAAAAGGCTCATGGACTCAAGGTTCATTTCTAGGCGCAGAGAGATTGTATGTCATACTGGGAGTCAACACATTCAATAAATCCAAGAATGCTTTTCTACTACCACATGGGCAGGGAATCTTCGGGTGATGAAAGGGACCTTGCACATAACACTGGCCCTGGTGTCTGAATCAGGCAGGGAATGGAGAGGGTGGAGGTGAGAAAGGAAAACATGAGCCAATAGGCTGCATATTAGGTGCAACTGCAAAGTGAGCTCCAGCTCCATGTCACAAGGGTCATGTCAAAATGGGGGTTTCCAGAAAGCATAGAGTCACTGTACACGCCTTTGGGAAGGGTCTGGGATATATGGTAGATCATCCTAGATAAGCGTTTGCCCTAGCAAGTTACAGTTAGACAGGATCTCACCACCTGAGCTTTCACTTATAACTTCATAGGTATATACTAGGCTAACAGCCACTAGGGAAAACATAACACAGTTCTCCCCAGGAACAATGAAACACACAGGAATTCTCCTCAGTTGAAAAAAATAAACCAAACAGGAAGCACCGCTGTGGCTGCAACTTCTTTATTTCACATCACATCCTAGTACCTTGGCTCCATCAGCCTTCAAAGGAACAACCTCATATCATTCAGTAGCCTTTTTATACCCCCTTAATTACAGTGCTAATTAAATACATTCAATTCATTCTAATAATGACTTCTACTACCCAAACCTTAAAGGTGCTTCATAGGTATATGAAAAAACATGACTCAAATACTGCAAATTTATTTTCCATTTTCCATAAAATAATTAAATATTTTCTATTTTAACATTTTTAACAACTTTTTAACAAACTAACCTTACCACATATTTATATTCTGATTTAAATGTTATGTAAATTCTATTATATTATTACATTAGATGTCCTATACATGAAAAGTGCCTTCCATCATAAACATTTCATTAAAATTTCATCCCATTATATGAATGACTGTGTATGCTACTACATTTTTACTACAAGTTTTTTAATCTTCATCTATAAAGTGCCTGATGCAAAACTATTATTTCACTATCTTCCTATACATAAACCCTACATGTCCCAATTTACTTCCAAATTTAACCCTCTAGGATGTAAAGTACCTAAGTTTATAATGATTTTTGTTTCTAACCTTACCAATCTGCATTTGAATTCTTCACCTCCCATGTTCTCCCCCCCACAAAAGGTTGTGCTAGTACACTAAAGAAAAAACTATCAGTATCTCCCCCATGAGATATGCAAAAATGCTCAGCAACCGGACTTTCCATCCTTCTATTTCTTATAGCACCTAAATGTTCCAAGGTTTTAAGGTTTGGGTAGTAGAAGTCATTATTAGAATTAATTGAATGTATTTAATTAATTAGCACTGTAATTAAGGGGATATAAAAAGGCAACTGAATGATATGAGGTTATTCCTTTGAGGGCTGATGGAGCTGAGGTACCAGAATGGGATGTGAAATAAAGAAGTTGTAGCCACAGCGGTGATTCCTGTTTGTTTTTTTTAACAACCACTAGGGCCAACATAAGCCTAGCCGTGCAACCCAAATGTGAACTACAAATTTGATTTATATAGGGAGGTGATGTACTATCTGCCTTTGTCCATCAGAGACTCAGGTGCCAGATCAGGGGTGAACTTCTGATTACCCATCTGTTGGTCCACGTTGTGCTTAAATAGGGATAGGGAGGAACTCTGCTTCACATGGATAGAGAGCCTGTTCCACAGAATTGGAATTCTCTGAGAAACATCTGTCTCTCCACCATGCCCTGTTTATGTCGCAAGCAAAATTTAAGTATTTTAATCTAGTAGTTATGATGCTGTTTGTTTTGCAGATGTCCTGAAGGTGCATTAAAACAGGGTCCAGGGATGCCTTGTATGCCTCACAAAAATCACCTCTCAGAAGTCTGTATTATACAAAGTAAAGAGATAGGACTTTGAGGTGATCAGCATAGGACATTTTGTTTACTTACTGTATTCTTTTCCTAAGAAACCTTTGTGGATGTCCCAGTTGCTGTATGTGTCTGATCAAGTACATACCGAAGGGGGCATTATATTCTATGATCATCTGACGATGGCCAAGTACACTGGCATGATGACCTCTCTGGACCTAGATGCCATGCTCTTACTTATAAGCTGAGCAATGCAGAAGGATTTTCTTACTACCTTGGACACATGTTGGTCAAAGGTTGGGTTACTATCTACATGAGTTCCCAGATCCTTAACTAGTAAATTAACTTTTAACAGTGTTTATTTGATGACATAGTAACCCAGGAAGGCAGACTTCCCAAAAGGTATTATAATGCATTTTTTGGTATTGAGTTTTAAGCCATGGCTTTGGCACCAAGCTTTTGTCTGTGTTACACCTTCTTGAAAGCTGTTCTTATCTTTGGGAGATTCAATGACTGCTCTCAGAGGCCTTTGACATTGGATTTAACATCCGAGAAGTAGATGCAAAGAGGACTGAGCCTAGCAGAGAGCTGTAGAGGACTCCATTGGTGTCCTGTCCTTTTGTGAAGATGGCCTCACCAATTCTAACCTCCTGAGTCCTATCAGAGAGCCAGCTAGCTATCCAGCGCGTTATAAAAAGGTTTATACCTAATCCCACAAGTTTGTTGACAATACTCAAGTGGCATATTGTATCAAATGCTTTAGCCAGATCTAGGTAGGCAATAGCCACCATTTTCCCCTCATCCATTGCTTTATCCTTTTCAAAGAAGTCTACCAGATTCAGTAAGCATGACCTTCCTTTGACAAAGCCAAGCTGGGATCAGTCCAGTGACTGGAGGTTTCCAGTGTCCTTGTTGATCATTTCCATGATAATTGTTTCCATGGCTTTGCAAATAAGACTAGTCAGAGTAATTTGTCTGCAGTTTCCAGGATCTGTTGAAGGTCCTTCCTTTTGAAGGGGGATGACTGTTGCAGTCCTCCATTCATGTGGTACAAAGCGTGTTTTAAGACTACAGTTAAATAATGACTCCAAGGGTCCTCATAAGTCATATTTTAGTCTACTCAGAAGGCATCCCGGGATGTTATCAGGACCCATTGAGGCCATGTTCTTGGGTTTAGTGAGTGCAGCCAGTACATGCTCCCTAGTTATAGTTGGGGGGGGGGGGTTATGTTTGTAACTTGTAAGATTGTGAATGAATGAAATATGACAGTAATAGATGTGGAGTCCATTTGCTGCAGGGGAACCAAAATAATAAAAATAAACAAGTAATAAAATAAATAAATATGTAAACAGAGAAAAGGACCATGAGAGTTTATCTAATTCTATTAAGATTCTGGGTATACAGCCTAACTAACTTCTAGATAATACCAGTTGTGTAATTATGCTTACACAAATCCCATTAAAACTTTCATTTTTAATAGTTTGCTTTATTAACCATTGATTCTGTTGCCTATTTCAGCAGGTTCTAAAATGGGATCATTAATGCTGTGAACAAACTCACAGTTGATGCATGAGGTACACTTGTATCATGTTGTTTTTAATGAGGCTAGAAAAATCCTTAAAAGAGGCATTTCTGTGTAGATGAAAGGGATGCTGCCAAAAAATGTATAGTCATACCCTTCGGGAAAAACAAGGTAACCCCAAGCTACCATATAGGTGGCAATCCACTAAGCACAGAAGAGGTTATCAGGGACCTGGGGACCCAGGTTGACAGTGGCCTTTCTTTTGACACTCACATTGCTAAAGTGGTTAGAAAGACCTTCTACATTGCCCACCTGATCATGAAGGGATTCACATCCAGATCAAGTGAGGTCATTGTTCCCCTGTACTCTTCACTTATCAGACCAATGATCGAGTACAATGCCCCATTCGGGATGTATCTCACCCGACACCTGCAGCAATTGGAGAGACCCCAAAAGTTGCTCACCGAAAGGATAAAGGGATTCCAAAATCTGTCATATGCTGCCAGACTGAAGAAACTCCAGCTCTATTCAGTCGCATACCGTCTGCTCAGAGGTGACCTGTGCCTGACATACAAGGCCATGTCCAACCCGGAATTAATGGACATGCTCCACCTCAAAAAATCCAAATCTACCAGATCCACTAGAGCAAGCGACTTAAACCTTAGCACGAATATAAATAAGACATGCTGGAGGGATAGATTTGTCACTCAGAGACTCCCTATGCTGTGGAATAAAATCCCGGTTCATGTGAGGCAGAGCACCTCGCTGGCTCTGTTCAAGAGAAATCTTGACCGGTGGATGGGAGATCGTAGGTTTGCAGGAATCATCTCTGTGTCACTGCTGGACAGAGGCACAACAAACTAATGGGCACAATATTTTTTAACATAAGGGGTGGCATAAGCCACAAAACTTTGGGCTAGGCTTATAAATGCCTTAGGGCAGATAGCCTAGTATAAACCTATGAACCTATGAACCTAAATATCTGCAACGCTGGAGAGTTCACACTATGCAGTGTATCTATTGTTCCTCGTGCCATCTGTGAAAATAGCACAAGCAGGCTCATTGGGACATTCAAGTCAGCAAATGAAAATAAGTAAATAAGGCCTGACCACGGGTGACTGTCTGGGTGCAGCATGCATGCTGGAACTGCTTCTTTCTGTACTTAATCCAGGTACTCAGTGACTGCCTGGGTGCAGTATGCATGCTGGAACTGCTTCTTTTTGTACTTAATCCAGGTACTCGGTGACTGTCTGGGTGCAGTATGCATGCTGGAACTGCTTCTTTCTGTACTTAATCCAGGTACTCGGTGACTGTCTGGGTGCAGTATGCATGCTGGAACTGCTTCTTTCTGTACTTAATCCAGGTATTCGGTGACTGCCTGGGTGCAGTATGCATGCTGGAACTGCTTCTTTTTGTACTTAATCCAGGTACTCGGTGACTGTCTGGGTGCAGTATGCATGCTGGAACTGCTTCTTTCTGTACTTAATCCAGGTACTCGGTGACTGTCTGGGTGCAGTATGCATGCTGGAACTGCTTCTTTCTGTACTTAATCCAGGTACTCGGTGACTGCCTGGGTGCAGTATGCATGCTGGAACTGCTTCTTTTTGTACTTAATCCAGGTACTCGGTGACTGTCTGGGTGCAGTATGTATGCTGGAACTGCTTCTTTCTGTACTTAATCCAGGTACTCGGTGACTATCTGGGTGCAGTATGCATGCTGGAACTGCTTCTTTCTGTACTTAATCCAGGTGCTCGGTGACTGCCTGGGTGCAGTATGCATGCTGGAACTGCTTCTTTTTGTACTTAATCCAGGTACTCGGTGACTGTCTGGGTGCAGTATGCATGCTGGAACTGCTTCTTTCTGTACTTAATCCAGGTACTCGGTGACTGTCTGGGTGCAGTATGCATGCTGGAACTGCTTCTTTCTGTACTTTCTCCAGGGACTCTAATTTCTACCCACCTCCTAAAACATGCCAGCTGAAAGGCTACTCTAAATTGTCCATATGCATATATATATATATATATATATATATATATATATATATATATATTACATTTACCTTTGTTCCTGTGGCCCAGTAAATGATTTATTTTGCAAATGAATCAGCCTACATGGCAATAAGTATTAGACTCATTTTGTTTCAAACAACTGTGAAGATGGATTTCCAACTGCCCTCTTTCAGTCAACCGGCACCACTGTCATGAAAGAAACTTGCTGAAGAATTCTTTCAATGGTAAAGTCATTATCTATTTTTGTTCTAGCAGCATTCCTGGTTATATCTCTTTTAATTCCACTGCTTTATCCATTTTTAGCTTTGCATGTTCTTTTAGCATTGCATTCCATAAATGGATGAGTACTGACTTCCCACTCATAACTGCTCACACTGTTTGGCATGATTGCCCACCCCTTACTGCTCGTCTCTTTACAGAACAAGATATTCTATTGAATCATAACACATATTCCTAGATTAAACAAAAAATAGTGATACTAGAAACAAATCATGCCAGTCTCTACTAAAAATAGATGAAATTTATTCCGTTCTGTTAGCGCTTTCGTGCATTAACAGATAGATGCACTTCTTCAGACAACATTTTAAAAAATGACTGGAATATATATAAGGAAACCAATTTGTTCACACACCCAACAGCTCATTATCAATTAAATACTTAAAACAATTAATGCACTATCCACTTTGAAAAAAATGTATTAAGTGCTATTTGTTAATCACAAATACAACCATTAAAAATCAGATGTATATTAAATTATATCACTATTTTTTGTTTTTCCTAAGTTCGTGTTTTGAGTTGGTTTACATGTTCCTAGATTTCCTGCTACCAATCCCCCATCCCACATTTTATTTTCTTTAGTATATCAAACCAAACCTGCTCTCTTATTTTCATAAGTGCATGTAAGAGTTGGATTTTTTTACCTCCTTTGCTTTTCCCACTCTGTACGTTTTCTGTCTTGACTAGTTTTCATGCCTTAGTCTCTCTGAGTCCAAATAGGCTTCTCGGTTTTGCAGCTTCTCTTTTCATGATATGAATTCCAGATTTTTATTACTTTTGTCTTGCCCTTCTTTTTGCCTATCTGATGCAACATATTGTGCTTTCCCTATGTTTATTTGTCTTGAGGGGAATTACTGCTCCAAATCTGTTCTGTTCTCACAGAATATGCCCGTGATCCAGGTTTATAAAATTCTGATATTTGGTACTTGCATCTCACTGCAGCTTGAATCTACAATTTTTTATATGCTGAACTGCACTGCAGTGATCACTGGATCCCAGGACAGCCACAATACTAGTCACAAGATCCTAGGTGAACCACTTTGCAGTGACCACAGGTATCTGATTAGTTACTCTATGGTGATCATATAATCGCTGAATTCCTGGTGTGATGTCTATGACATTCTATTTATTCTGATCCAGTCAGTGAGAAATTGTTTCCCAAATGTGTAACCTCTGATATGAACCAACGGTTTACTATCAAATATTCAAAGCGAACTCGGTCGACCCACATATGGTCGACCGAAAGAATTCGAAACTCACATTGTCGAACACCGAGATTGCCGAATCACAAACCAAATTTGACCTACGGATGGGTTCTAACATGGGTCGAGATAGGGGTGAGGTTTGTAGTGCAGCAAAATCGAAGTTCGACATTCCGATTCTCGATGGAAGTGGAGTCGACCGAGTTTGCTTCGAATATTTGATAGTAAACCGAACCAACACTAACAGACTCAGGCTTACTGACTTCCTCTTGCAAAGAACACAGATAGTTCTGTTGTTAGCTGTGATAACAGCTGAAATGATCCAGTCTTCATCGGGTATATCAATCGCCCTTACAAAAATACCTCCTCTTCAGTTGTTAATATATAAATGATGTACATTAGTAGTTTGTTCACACCTGTATGTGAAACCTGTAGAGGCATCTCTGTCATTACCTGTCTGTAACATGTGCTGCACAACTGTTTAACCCTTCCTATATATACTTCCCTGTATAAAATCCAGACATGTTATATCTTTCCTGTATCTCCTGAGTGAACTATAACTACATACTCCCTAATCCCTGGATTGCTTTTTAATAAGCTGAAGCTGTGACTACTACAGAGTCCAGGTCACCCTGCTTAATACCACCTATAATTCTCTCTTATAAGTGCCATCCTTCTCATCTCTCTTTCCCTTGCAATCTATTGATCTGTCTACATAGTCATCTCTCTAGGCAGTTACCTATGTATCTATTCATTCATCTATCTAATTAACCAGTACTTTCTGCATTTTACTTTTACACTTTTATTACACACACTTTCTCTATTTCTGTTTGCTCCATTGTCCCCCATCACTGATAATTTATTTCCTTTGTTAATGTTTTTGGACAGCTGTTCTTGAACACTCTTAAAATGGGGATGTCAGAATAAACCAGACTGCCTATGAGCAGATAATAAAATAATAAAATGGATGGGAAGTTGTTCTGCATGTAAGGACCACTTTACATTGCCAGATGAAAGAAAATTTCAAAAGGAAGAGTGACAAACACAGCTGCAGAGAGAGCAATACCTGGTCATTCTTTCTTTTATTTTGTTATTAGTCTGGCAGTTAGGACAGAGGATTAAGGCTCTGAGTACTTAACAAAAGGCTTCTTGTAGTGCAGGGTTTGATTCCCTCAAGCTTTATTTTGCGTACTGTCTGATGTGAGTAAGTGACTTAAACAAATAGTACTCGGGCTAAGCCTGAAGAATTTCCGTGTGGTTCAATGTTCTGTCCTGATTAACAAACATAAATAAATAAATAATTGTGCTATTTGTGGCAAAGTAAATAAATTATAAAAGTAACACATGCCTTTCTGAACAGAAAAAAAGAAAGAAAATCACTGGGCTGATGTTGTAATGGGTACAAAACTAAGAGGAAGAATATGATCAGCAAAGCCAAATATGACTGCAACTGTTGTATTCACATTAACTGCACACAGACATTAATTAGAATAAAGAACAACATGGAGGCATAAACAAAAGTTACTCCTGCTGTTCCCTTCAATATCATTCAATTGTTCTTCTTTGATGTAATTTTTACTGAAATGTATACTTCATTTTCAAACGTCACGATACATAAGTTAAAAAAACATTTCTGGGATGCCATATAATCTACAAACTACTCTTCTAATCTTTTCACATGTAATGATTTCCATCAGTCTACAACATAGGTCACTAGCATACCCAGAATGCACTGCTACTTTCCCATTCAGAGTAATCCATTTTTGAATAACATGTACTGTCTTTTGTGACTGCATCTATTTTGCTTTAAAATGATAGATAACCGCAGTCGTGGTACCTTGATTCCATTTGTAGTCCACTACTCATAATAATGTCAGTACAGCAATGCAGTCAAAAAGTTTTATACCTTTTTAATAATGTGCATTATACACTGTGGCAATATCAGTTTTTGTACCACCAAATATAGTCTATATTACCCTGCTCCTCAAAGCAGTACAAGTGCGGTATGCTAAGTTAGTGCGGCTTTGTAATAAAACATGTACCACTTCCTGTAATCCAGAGCATTCCTTACTTGTGATATGTAAGACCAAATATACTGTTGTACTACTTTTACTATCCCTGTGAGGTAACACTGTAATATTGCACTGTTGTACTAAAACACAATTTTGTCACAAGGTAAACACTGCACTGTGTGAATGTAATGTACTATCAGATGAAGGAAAGGTGGTATTGCTGCTATCTGAGTCACTGTGATGCAGCTTTTTAATGATGTATTTGCATGCCCAGTATATATCACATGTATGCATAAATTACATGACATCTTACTTTCACTGTTACACCTGTGTTGTTATATTCCCTATAGTACCTGCAGGAGGTGCTGTAGTTCTGCAATGAACTACTTCTCTTTAGTAATGCTGTACTGTCTGCTGTTTGAGGGCATTATTCAGAAATATTTCTGACTTTTTTGGGTGATGCCTTATTGGGTGTGGGTTACAAAATGGGTAGCAGCAGTAGCCATACATTTCACATTGTCCCTTCTGGGTACTCATATTGCTGCACAGTATCATAAACATGCAGTGTACTTCAAATTGTTGAATTTTTCAACAGCAATGAGTGATGGGTATGAAGTTTTGGGTTAAATCATCATCAACCCCTTTCCCATTTTCTACATGGGCTCACGGTGTCATGTCAACGTTCTCTCTCTCTCTCTCTCTCTCTCTCTATTCAATGCCACTCTCCTACCTTCTTTGACACTCATGCCGAACTGTCATAGGTGTTCTCTCACACAATCCATCCACCTCTTTGCTGGATGCCCTTGTTTCTTATTGCCTTCTTCAGGTCTGTCCCAAATCCTCTTCAGCAGATTGTCTTCTGCTTTTCTGCACATACCCAAACCACCATAGTTTATTCTCCCTGACCTTTTCTACAATTGGAGCTAGTTTGGCTTCTGCTCTTATGTCCTTTTTTCTTTGTCAGTCCCACAGTGTGCATCCTACCATCCATCTCAAGCACCTCATATCCGTTACCTCTGGCTTCATTATCTGTGCTGCCTTTACCTCTCAGGTTTCTGTTACCATAAAGGAGTACTGGTCACACCACTGTTTTGTACACCTTACTTTTCAGCTTCTCTAGCATTCTTCTGTCATATACTACAACTGACATTCTGTGCCAGCTGGCTGCAGCACCTCTGATTCCATCTTTGACCTCCACATTCAGACTTCCCTTCTCCTCAACCACCCCTCCCAGATGCTTGAAGATGTTAACCTGTTTCATTATCTTCCCTGCTATCTGAAATCTCAGCTTCTTCTAATTTACCCCATTTGCTGCCATTACAATGGCCTTACATATCTGCACTTATTTTCATCCCGTGTGCCTTCAGTTTTGTATTCCATTCCATTATTCTTCGATGAAGTCCTTGCTTAGAGTCTGCCTGCAATATCAGGTTTTTTGCATACAACAGCTTTGTTGATCTGTCCCCTCCCCTCTGTTTGCTAATGTAGTCAGTATCCATCACCAGTATGAACAGCAGTGGGCTCAGAGCTGAATTCTGAAACACACCCACTCCCAATGGAAACACCTCTCTGAGATTGAACACTGACCATACTTGAGTCACTGGATCCTTGTATATAGCTTGAACTAATTCTATTAATGTTTCTGGGACTTTATGCTACCACAGGACTGCCCAAATCAGCTGTCTTGGGACCTTGTCACATGCTTTCTCCAAGTCTAGGAATGTTTGGTCGGACTCTTTCCTCATTTCTAGCTTCTTCTCAAGTATTTGCCTCACTGCAAACATTGAGTCAGTTGTGCTGCATCCTGATCTGAATCCAAATTCCCATCTTACTTTCTACTACTCTTCGTATTCATTTATCAGTCACCCTCTCCAGAACTTTCATGCAGTGTGACAGGAGTTTGATACCTCTGTACTGCCCACAGTTGTGAATGCCCCCTTTGTTCTTGAATACTAGCACTAGTACAGTTATTCTCCAGTTATCTGGAATACACCTTTTTCTCCACTGATACAAGTACCCTCAAGAGCCAGTTCTCCCCATCTCACCCAACATCTTTATCCAATCTGCTGTGACCTCATCTTAGCCTGCTGCTTCCCCTGACTTCATTTTCCTTAGTGCTGTTTTTACTTCTTCACTGGTGGGCTTCTCCTCCTCTATCATTGAGTGTGTCTGGTGCAATGCAGCCTCTGTGTGGTTTTCTTCATTCAGAAGCTGTTGCAAGTACTCTTCCCATCTGCTTCTGATGTCCTGTGGACTGGTCAGCAGGCATCTCTTATGAAGGGTGTCCAACTATCTTCTTTATATTTTTGCCTTTGCCTTGCAACCTGATACAGTTTCTTTGTGGCATCTACTGAGTCACTTTCCAGAACCTGGTAGACAGCCTCTGATGCCCTGCTATTGCATCTCCTTTCTTAACCTCTTTGTTAGTCAACCAGTATTCCTTCCTAGTCTGGCCCGTCTTTTCTATTTCCCACTTTTCTCCTTCCTACTTTCTTTTGATGACTTCCTGGTCTTTTGCATTCCACCACTAGCTTTCATTATGTGCCTTATTTCCATACCGGGCTCAGCTGCATATGAATTCTATTGTCCTCACACATGCAGTTTTGAGGTGCTGCCATTCTTCTTCAACTCCACCTATTTTCTTTTCTTCCTGAGGTGCTAGAGTCCTCAGTAGTTCCTTGAACTGTTGTACTTTTTCTTCAATTAACTTCAAGGTCTTCAGCCTAGTCTCTGTTGACCTTACAGCCTTGTCTGACCACTGCTTGCAGCTGATTGTGGCAACCAGTGGTTTATGCTGTGGGCTGACGTTTTCACTGGGATGACGTTAAAATCATTAATTCTACCCCAGTGGCCCTTCCTTACTAGAAGGAAGTCTACCTGAGTTGTATGTTGACTACTCTTGTATGTGATCTTGTGACTGTCTTTCTTTTTGAACCATGAGTCGGTTACTATCAAGCCATTTGCCTGGCAGAAGTTTAGAATGGCTTATTTTTCTTTATTCCTTTTGCCTCGCCCACGTGGAACTACGTAGTCCTCATATCCTGTCCTGTCTGTTCCAATATGTGCATTCAGGTCACTCATTATCAACACCAATTCATGTTGTTCTGCTTTATCTAGTAGTCCTGCAACTGCTGTCCTAATCCACTCTTTTGCTCACTATCACAGCACTGCTGTGGGGCACAGGCTGAGATTATTAATAATGCCCTATCATTAGGCTGGAGTCTGACTGCCATGAGTCTGTCATTAAATCTGATGACACCCATCACTATCTTCAGAAGCCTCTCCCTTACTGCAATTTCCACATCATTTCTAGCCTGCACTGCCTTTCCATCTTGTCTCCTGGACACATAGGATGCCTAGCCTCCTCTTTACTATCATGACATGCAATTCCAAGCTCCATCCTGTCAGTGGACCTACACTGAGTGTAGCAATTCTTAGTTCATGTTTGGCAGGTTGATTTGTTTTATGTCTAGCTTTCACTCAACAGAGCTATCCCAGGTAACTCAAGCTGTGCAACTGGACAGCAGCTGGTTAGTATTATATTGACCAGGGCTGCTGGGCTATATGGCAGGCACACACTGGCCAACAAGGGCATATACACCCCTCCCACCTTGTACCTTGTGCATGAGAAGTGAAGACCTTAGCCATTATACCCGCTGGTCTCTTATGCCAAGGGTTAAATTAATTCACTAGAATTTTAGTGCCAGCCCAGATTACCAACTTAATTTTACAGCGTTTGTCACTTTCTTTATAATCTGTTAATAATGAGATAGTTCACTGTGGCAAGGCATAAGTCCTAGGGAGACATTTTCACATCCAGCTGAAGAATATCGGAGTTTAAGATGTTTAAGATACATAATGTTACAATGTTGCCTCAGCACGTGTAATTCCAGTGTCAGTATCAATGCAGTTCAACACGTTTAAGGTACTTAACATTACAAAATAGTATAACATACACTTACTCTGAGTATTAACAGATACAATTCTATGCAAAGGAAAGGAAGACAGAGAAAATAAGAAAAGAAACATGTTAATATAATGTAGTAAAGGCTATATTTGAGATTTGTACATTATATCCATTTCAGGACATTTCTATATAAAAGACTCTGTGATATAAAGACTGTAGCATGATAAAAACATTGGTAAGATTAACGCATGACGTTTTATGAGAGGTAGAGCAGTGAGAAGAACAGATAGAGACAGAAGAGGGATAAAGTTAGGGAAGATAAGTATACATAAGATAGCTGAGTGAGGCAGGGCAAGAAAATAGAGCATATTAGACTGCAGAATTTGGTCAAGAAAACTATTTCTTTGATTTTAGTGCTTTTGAAATAAAAGAAGGTATAGGGGTGTTAAAGGGTAGAATTACTATGTTTGCAATAGAAGATAGCAGGTTTGTGAATTTGCTGCAAAAGTCAGTGCTAGAGGACAGACCTAATATGCTTTAAATGGTATTATCAGATGACCAGTAAGGAGATTTACTTCATTCCAAAACTGTTTTCACTTGAATAGAAGAAAGGTTGTTCAATAGAACATTGGTGACCATTGTTCTCATAACAATTTAGTTTTATGTCTGTGAGCTACTTTTTTCACCAGGTTATAGGGTGCTGTGTATCTTATACATGTCCAGAGTTTGGGCATTGTTTCCAGTGGTGTCTGTCTTTATTACTAGGACCAAAGAGTACTTTTAGTTGTATATATACATTAGTTTTGAGTCTCGGAGATTGGGTTTTAGTAAGGTTTGTCACTTTAAATGTTATGGGGACAATGGTCACTAGCAGAACTTAGCTGGGTGCTTGTGGAGGGTCTATATCATATGAGCGAATCGCACAAATTGCGAACGCTCAGATTATTAAACGTACCAGACCTCGAAGTGTTTTTTCTGAGATTGCGGTACAGTGAAGAATGGGATATTTGCCCTGTCCTCATTGTAGTGCGATCTCGGAGTTGGAATATATATTTAGCAGGGGGTGTGGGGGACACAGCCTCCCACAATAGGAAGTTTGAGGCCCGGTATGTTCGATATTATGAGCGTTCGCAATTTGTGCTATTTGCTTATATGATATAGACCCGCTTGTGGAAGTGATAAATTTAGGCATGCCAGTAATTTTTTGGTCCAGTGATGTGTGTCTGTTTAGATATTTCGTCCTGTGGGCTCTTTCATTAACTTGGCTATATCTATATTTGCTAGGACTTTGTTTACACCATTTGAAAGTGGACTTCATTAGGCTTAGGTTAGGGTCTCCAATTACATTTTTATAAAATGAAGCTGTAGAAGTAATTTGGTCTTTGAGCTGGTGAAACATTTCTAATGAAGATTTTTTTTATTATTGTTATTATTATTTGAGTTATTCTGAGTAGGACCTTTGACTTTGATATTTTAAGTTGTGTAGGTTATTTTTGGTTACAGTGACCTACTACTTATTTTGGGTGTATTTATCACTGTATCATAATTTTAGGAAGTGAAGTCTGGACTATAAACGTGGCTTGTTTTTTGGAATGGATAATTGTGCTATGGTATTGGAAGATCTACATTTACTACATACTTTTTTCTGAGGGTTATATTAAGTACAGTTAAGCAGATAAGTAATGGAAACATGTATACTGGATTTTGATTGTGTAAAAGGTGTATTTGTCTCTGCTCTATTTTAAATATTATGCTGTGTGGGTGGAGAAATTCAGGGAAGTGTGTTACGATTGGCCAGTCAGGGAGGGGAGACAGCTTTTAGTAGAGACTAAAGGAAATGACAAGGGGGTGGGTGGAAATGGGGGTAAAGCAGAGAGGTAAGTTGGAATCCTTCATCCAACAGCAAATCCGAGTATGTGAAAAACAGTCAGTGAGAACCATGGGACAGTTTACTATACAGGCGAAATCACTAGTTTCAGTACATGTGCTAAATAATTAAACCTCAGTGTTAGAGCTGTTGTGCAGCTGAGAAGGGAAGTAGAAAGAAAGGACTACCAGGGTACCCTGTGAGGCCACTACTACAGGAGTCATTAATTCAAAAAAACACGATTTTTGTATTTTGAACTAAAGTTACAGGAGCCATTAGTTCAACAAGCAGGAATAGGTGCTGCAACTATTAAAAGTCTGAGTTCCAAACAGAAATAATTGATTGTTTCATGATAACCAGGAAGGCTATGCAAACACCTCATAATCCAGTCTAAAATAAGAAAATGTAGAAGAGCTTAGAATAACAGCATATGAATTAATTCCAAAGCAATTACTAGATATATAAAGCAATACAAGCAGATAGACTAGTGGGTCTTTGTCAGATGAATCTGTTAATACATCAATAAAAGCAATTTCTAGTCTTGTAGGACAATGTTTAATTTACTAATATTCCCTGTGTTGTTCAGTGCATCTTTTTACTGCCAGGGAGCTGTAACCAATCAGTTTAAAGGTATGGGAGCTAAAGCAGTGGGAGGAATTTGATCCAAGTACTTTAAACACAAACAACAAAAATACAAAATTAAAGAAATAGTACAACAAATTTGTATGAGTGGACTAGCAGGCAGTCATGCAATTAGAACTGAGATACATTTTTACTTTAAGTAAATGCTGTAGTTCTCTTCAATCCAATAACAATCATTAGGGTAATGTAAAACAAGAGATTACCCTAAGAAATTTTAATAGTTCTTTGAAAATACTGGAAAGCAAATAGATGCAAATATTGCTCCACAGAGAAACGCCATGTTTTGGTAGCCACATTGATGTAATGCTGTGGACATCAGGAAGATATTTGACAG
This sequence comes from Protopterus annectens, assembly GCF_019279795.1. NCBI lineage: Eukaryota > Metazoa > Chordata > Ceratodontiformes > Protopteridae > Protopterus > Protopterus annectens. The sequence goes on from NC_056743.1 coordinate 1,776,599,990, forward strand.
AACTTTTGTAAGGCATACTAAAATATAACAGCTCATAGACAAGGTCACAAATGGTAATGCCAATTAGCAAACTGAAATGGTGCAAAATAATTTAACCACAAAGACTGGGAAATGGCTACAGCAGGCTGTTCACTGCAGATAAATGAGCAAGTAACATTGAGGGACGATCATAACAGAAACTGCATCCTAGTTGCAAAGTATTGCATAACACTATATGGTATGGATTTAAAGTTGCAATAAACAGTGCCACTCAAGTTGAGCATACAGACTAGATGTTATTAATGCAAGCAGCTGTCATCAACATTAAAAGAGTATAGATAAATACAAAGGGGACACAGATCAGCACTTTGAAGGAGTTATACTTGAGGAGGACATCCTGCTTCTGAAGGGCTACTGAACCTAAGGTATTTTCCAAGGGATGAAGGCCTTTTTGGAGCAAGCTGGCAAGGTGTACAGAACAAATGTGAACTGCCACAGAAATTAGGGATTAGTTTGTGCTTAAAGCAGAACTCTGTCAGGGATTCCAATGCAGCATAATGTTACATTCTGCACCTACATCCAATAGCTGTCCAAAGTAATAAATGGGATAGATTTGGGGAGAATGGGGACAGGACAGTGAAGACTGTCTTGCTTTTTTGGCAGTAAGGTACCTAAAACTCAAAATTCAGTGATGGCTAACAAAATTGAGGTAGTACAAAACTCCTGCCTAGAGGAATCATGTGAGGTACTGCAGAGGCAGAACTTTGTACAGCCATTGCTACAGGAGTTATTAATTCAACAATTCTGCTTTTTACTTTACAATGCTAAAGTTGTAGGGGTTATTATTTCAACAAGAAAAAATCACAGCTGTTTTAGCCTGACATTTATTTGCATTAAGATGCAACAACTTTTACACTGCAAGTAGATGCAGCCATCAAGATGGATGAGTTCCATATAGAAACAACTGACTGTATCATGACCATTGTAGGGGGAGACAAGGAGAATACTTCATGAGCCTGTCCAAGCAGGGAGGAAATAAGCACTGAAACCTCAAAACAGAGGCATTCCAAGCAGATTAAAATGATTGTTTCATGACCACTGAAGGTAGATAAGTGCCTCACATCCCAATCTGAGACTGATATCTTGGTGTTTGAAGGGCTACTTAACCATATGCAGTCTCTAAACAATGAAGGGCTAAATGGGGAAAGCCAGCAAGCTGCATGGAAAAATCATGAGGGTTTACCTACATCTGGTGTGGGTTGGTCATACAACAAATTGAGTTGTGGGTAAATCGACAGTATGTAAACACAGATGTGATATACTGTTATTATACAATAACATTATTTAATAGAGAAGTCCGTTACTTTTTCATTAAAGTAAAGTTGCTGTGTGGTAGATCTCTAATCTCTGGCTTGTTTCATCTGATTTAACTGTCTAGGCAGTCTTTGCTTATAATATGCTTGTTTCCACAACTTACATGAGACACTGTGGATGGTACTTGAAACATATCACAATTACTTGATTTATTATTGAATGTCATATTCTTTTCTAAGCTAACACAGAGCCTGGTATTTTCTACACCATTTGCTTAATTTAGTTCTGTAAACCATAATGAAGTAATCAAAATCTTGAGAAGGAGGACAGAAACACAGAAAGAGATTACAGGTAAAGTGCACTTGCATCTGGCTGTGTATATGAAGATGATTTTATTTTATTTTTATTTATTTTATTTTATTTTACATTTGTTTACAGGGAAGGTCTGACTGGACACAGGTCCATTTTCAGTGGAGGCCAGAGGAGAAAAGCTCCAAAATGCTAAGCACGGAAATACAGTACAAGACCATATAATAAAAAAACAATACAATGTAATACATGGGAGAAAAGTGAGAATAGAATACATATCAGACAGTAAACAACAATAAAAGTTGGCAATTCATAAAGTACATAATTCAGATATGCAAAAATGTATATATATATATATATTTTTTTTGAAACCTGAATACAGGAGTGGGAGTAATAGATGCAAAGGGTAGAGTTAGGTAAGAGTAAAGTTTGTTACTGTAGGATGTTAGGTGTAGGGAAAAGATGAATTTTCCAGTTGTTATAGAAGACAGATATTAGTACTATAGAGTAAATATTAGTACTATAGAGTAAATATTGACAGATTACCAAGTTTTCAAGTGAACAACTGGTAACCCTTAGCAGAATCCTTGCAACAGTGCATTCATATTGCTTAACCTGGGGTACAGCATGAGCAAAGCCAATTCTGAAGATAGTGGGTTTTCAGGATTTTTTTTTTTAAATTGGATGGTAGGGGAAGTAGATGTTATGTAACTTGGTAGTGAATTCTAGATTTTGACTGTGGTGTAGGCAAAGAGAGATTTACCAGCATCATTTTTATATTTGATGACAGTTATGAGGTTCTGGTTACTAGATCTTAAGGCTCTTGTAGTAGTGTGTGGTTGAATAAGATGCTGGAGGGCTGTGCTTTTCATCAATGCATTTGTAGCCACTTAGATCAGGACTAGAATATTTAATGGAAACAATTTTTTTATAGGTGATTGATTTTTTTATTAGTGTGGGGTATTTTGTTTTAAATAACTAAAGTGTTCCTGCTCTTAGACATTTCAATTAGTGGACAGGAGTTAATGGCAGCCATAATGCATTTTTGGTGTGAACAGAGATTTATTTTCCTGTGGCAACCAGTATGCTTTCAGTGACCAATTCAAGTTTACCAGCAGACTCTTTGGATCAGAGCAATCAGCATTCAAGTTTTTTGGTCTATATTATGATAGCAAAATGGCTGAACACCAAATGGCATTTCATCTACACATATTTACCAAACTACAAGTTACGCGAATGGCCAGATCACCAATTTTATCCTAAGGAAAAAAAATCACTTGGCCGTTGCCATCAATTAGCCCTTTTCCCCACTGTAGTACAATCTTGAAGTTGTAATATTTAGTTGGGGGTGTGTGGAGGGCACAGCCTCCCACACTGGGGGATGTTTGTAATGTTTGAACTGGTATGTCGTGTCTGGTTGGCCTACTGATTTTTTTTCCTAGGAAAAAAAATTGGTGATCTGGCCGTTCGCGTAATCTGTAGTTCACTAAATATGTGTCAATGAAATGGCATTCAGTGTTTAGCCGTTTTGGTGTCGTAATATAGACTCAAGTTTCTGAACACTAAAAAGTGTCCATTGAATAATATTACATTATATCATGCTATATTATGTCTGGTGGAAGCATGAGTCAACCAAACAATGCAGATTGACCGTAAACCACCCAAAATGGATGTTACCCATCAAGAAACACATATAATATATTACCTGTGGCAGCCACCATTTTTAAAACTACAATCCACTCTGCTACAGGCCCCACGAAGGCTCAGTGTCTCTCCAGTAAGTGTTTTACAACTGTAAATGCCTATTTTTGTTGAATTGTATTAAACATTTTACAACTGTATATGTTTATGTTGAATTGTGTTAGACATCTAATATGATTTATGCTTTATTATTAGATGTTACTATGGCATGCTAGCATTTGTATGCACTAATTTGTTTTTAATATAATAGTATGTATGGTCTATTTTCATAGCTGCACCTTGTTCACTAATGTTATTCATGTAATTGTGTTGTGTGTAGACATCTCATACTAGTGTCTAATTATTTCTATATAATTGTGCTGTTACTGGTGGATAGAATCACATTAGAGAACCACAACAGATTGCTGCTCGCTATATTTTTATCTGTGACTGCATAACTGTTTGGGGTTTCTTTTCTAATGTTCTTCCAGTTGGCTAAGTATCTGCATATACTAAGTAGTTGGTGCATGGCATTGTCCTGCATGCGGTAGCTATTTGCTCAGTGTATTTTTTATAATCTTTATAATATATATTTACCATCTCAAAAGTACTTACTCCTCTCTGTACTCTTCTTTTCTAGACCTAACACCACTCTTAAGTATTCAACTGCGGTACCACCTTTAACATTCTTGTAAGAAAAGTGCAGTCCGGGTCTGAACTGTCTGCAAACAGCTACAGTTAACTTTGAGTATGTGTCTACCTGTTTGAGCCAATATTCATTTTCCCTGAGAGCACTCTGCTTTGGTTGTAAGCAGCCCCCCCACACACACACACACACACACACACACACACACACACACACACACACACACACACACACACACACACACACACATCTTCCACTTTCTCTTATTCCCTTCTGTTAGCAAATAGTATCCATAACTGATCAATACTGTGTGTTGGTAAATTTAAACTATGACCACAGTAGCCTACTGATACAAGGTTATCCTGTTTTTCCACCTGAGAAATTAAGAAATGACTTACAGTTTCAGAGCAGTCCTTGGTCACTTGTGATTGTTTCTTAACACATACTTGTCTTTGCTTTGTGATTGTTTCCAGCCCCTCATACCAGCAACTAACAGGGTCTCTACCCGCTTCGCTCCCCACCCTGCCCCCTATTACCTCCCGCCCCCGGTGGTCCCACCTTTATTGCACTCAAACCCCTCCCATCTTTCTAATAGCCAACCACAGCACTAACCCAACACTACCTCCTCCATCTTCCCACTACTATCACACCTCCTCAACTAACATGTACAAGTATACCTTTCGTATGCTCACTGCATGCACTCTCCTTGCATATCTTACATCCTACCAAAGCTCCATCATTCCCCCACTCAACCACTACCACTGTACTACTACTCACACCACCACTCATGTCTCACCCACACTCAGCTCCCCTCCCACCAGCTCAAGAACCATCCCTATGCACCCCCACATATTCTACCAACTATATTACTCAAACATAAAGCATCCCTACAACTTAACATAGTAACCCTCCCACCATACCTATTACCCACAGAGCACAATCATAAAGTTTCCCTTATAAACAAACACATTCAAAAACTGAGAAAACTAATAATCTCATGCTTATCAAAACTAGCCCTAAGTGGAGACATCCACCCCAACCCCGGCCCTACCATCTCCAACCCCAGTCTTCATAATTAGACTAGAAACCACTTCTCCCATATTACAGCCAATAGAAAGCCAAGTGACTTCCTTCTACTATGCCTAAATATTAGAAATATATCCAACAAAGTCCATGAACTCCATGCCACCATAGACTTGTACTCCCCAGATATAGTCATCCTGACAGAAACCTGGCTAAAACCTCACATTACCAGTGAGCAAATACTCCCTACAGGTTACGGCATACTAAGAGTAGACCGGCTAAACAAAAGGAGGTGGTGTAGCTATAATATTTAAACAGCATCTAAACATCCAGATCTTAAAATCATCAGCTCCACAAATAGGCAATGAAGAAATAATATATACCAACCTCAAAATTAACCAAAACAAAACCATCAATATAATTGGATGCTACTTCCCACCTGGCCAAAACATCCCTCCCCTAGAAAACCTCCTCAGCTGGTCTACCCACCATCTCCCCCAAGAAACTATCATCTTAGGTGATTTCAATATTGACTGACAATCCTGTTCTGGCAACAATCCAACCCATCATGTACACCTTCATGGCTTCACTCAGCTAGTCCAGTCACCAACCAGGATAAATAAAAACTCCACCAAGCACACTACCCTGGATTGGATACTAGTCAGTAAGAGCCCCCAGTCATATATAACAGGCTGCTTATCAGATAGCCTCAGTGATCACTCCCCAACATTCCTACTCAAAAAATACATATACCAAGCTAAACCTGTCATCTACCGTCAAATACGTAAAAAACTAAACTTTAACCCACTCACATTCATCTCATCCCTCAAAGAATGTAACTGGCATCCTCTAAAGTACCTCAATCTAGATGATGCAGTTGAATTTTTTAATACTACCTTCCTGAACATCCTTAATTACCATGCCCCCATAAGATTCTCCAAAACCAAAGCACAACCCTCCCCATGGCTACAAAAAACCACTAAGTCAGAAATGAAAAACAGGGATAAAGCCTGGGAGCACTGGCACAAAATCAAAACCCCCTCAGCTAGACAGAAATTCCTAGAACTACACAATAGAGTCAAAAAGCTAATAAAACAGGACAAATCCCAGTACTACCAGTCTGCCCTAGTCTCCTCACAACACAGCCACAAACAATTCTGGTCCTCCATAAACTCCATCCTCCACCCAGGTAAAGTCAGTACCCCTCCTCCTAACATCCCTCACTCCTCAGAAAACATTGCTACCTCATTCAACACACACTTCACCCAAACCATACTATCACTAGCTAAACAACACAACCCCCCTCCCCTCCAACCCACACCTTCAACTAGTAATCTCTCCACTGCCTTCTCTTTTTCTCCTGTACCTACCTCCAACATAAAAAACTCTTAATTAAACTTAAACCCACCAAATTAACAGCAGACAGCCTCCCAAGTGAATACCTACAAATCGCAGCTGATGCTCTGGCCTAACCAGTATCCATCTTGATTAACCGATCTCTGTCAGAAAGTTACGTTCCCACACTGTGGAAAGTATCACATATAATTCCCCTCCACAAAGGAGGACCCTCCACAGAACTAACCAATTACCGCCCCATAGCTATTCTCTCTCCACTCTCCAAAATACTAGAAAGATGCATACACTCTCAGGTCTCAGACTACCTCCTTACTAACAACCTCCTTTCCAGTACTCAGCATGGTTTCCGACCAAACCATAGCACCACCACTGCCTTACTCTCCTTTACTAACACTATCCTTCAGCATAAAACAATGGCTATCTCTCCTCTGCTACTTTCCTAGACCTATCTAAAGCATTTGACATGGTCCCACACAAACAACTTATCTCTGTCCTCAATAACCTATCCTTCTCACAATCGGTCACCAACTGGTTTCAGAGTTACCTGTCTGACCGCCAACAATCCGTTGTATGGCAGAATGACATATCTCCCCAACTACCTGTCTCCACAGGGGTTCCCCAAGGATCCATCCTTGGACCCCTACTCTTCTCTGTTTACACCAATAATATAGCCTCTGCCACCAAACATGGCACACTCATACAATACGCAGATGACTCGACCATCATCTGCTCAGCCCAGTCCCTACCAAAGCTGCAAAAAGTCACACAGGAAGCCTTTTCCTCTGTTGAAACATGATTATCCGATGCCCGATTAATACTCAACCCAAACAAAACTAAACTACTCATCTTCCAACCCACCAAACATACTCAAAACAGCTCTCACTTTAACATCACGGCAAAAGATAACACCACTATATACCCAACTGAACACACCAAATTGCTAGGAGTGGAAATAGACAATAAAATAAAATTTGACATTCACATATCCACGACTATAAAAAAAGTCCACAAAAAACTAAGAGCATTATACAGAAATAAACAATTTCTCACCAAAGCAGCAAAGATTTCAATAGCAAATTCTCACCTTATCTCCACCCTACTTTATGCCTCTCCAATATATACCAACCTAAGGCAATGTGATCTAAACAAGCTAGAGACCTGCTACAACAAAATCGCCAAATTCGCCACAGGGGCATCCTACCGTAGTCACCACTGTCTCTCACTTGCTGAACTGGGCTGGCTTGAACTCCCTCACCTCCTTCAGTGGTATCAACTCTCACTCGCCCACAAATAGTAAACCATCCACTAAATGTCCCATCCAGAATCTACTCCAACCCTATCACACCACCAGACCACTAAGATCCAGCAGCAAAAATCACTTGCAGATCACTAAAGCCAATAACTCTGCTGGTGAAGCACTATTCTCTTGCGCCATAGTCAATTATGGAACTCACTCCCACCCACATTTACCTCCATACCATCATGCACCCACTTCAAAACTTTACCAAAAGCGCAACTAAAAACATGCTGGCTATGCCCTTGCAACTCCCACTCTAATATCATCCACCCCATCCAACCACTACCTTTCTTTCCACTCCACTAACTACCTTGATTATAGCAAGCTCAGATGCTCATAAGCCAGTACTTATTATACAGCACGAACTTCTTCTTCTTGTAACATTTGTTAATGTCTGGTATGCACTTCACAGATAAAGATTCTAGTTGTCTACTGATGTACTATGTTCTTCATCTGTAAATATGTTGTAAGTAATTGCTATGTAAATTGTTAATCACTATGTAATCCAATGTATATACTGTCTGTTTATTTTAACTGTGGAGCTTTTCTCCCCGGGCCTCCGCTGAAAATGGACCTACGTCCAGTCGGACAATCCCGGTCAACAAATTTAAATAAAAATAAAATAATAAAAAAAAAATAAAATAATATAACTTTTGTAACTCAGCTAGAAAACATCAGAAGATACATTCCATGTGTTGTATGAAATCAAACACATTAACAATTGATTGAAAACTAATGCAGATGTCCCATAACATAAACTTATGCTGTCACTCTCTGAAAAACAAGCGCAAGCTGGCAAAGCCTATGTGATGCATATCTCTGATGAACTGTGTATGTTTTTCTCAAACATTGCTAAGAGATATATAATTATTTTTCCCTAAACATGTGCTTGTTTTGAAAAACACAAGCCATTTACAAACAACTTAGCCACCCTCATGTCATTTTCTAAACTGTACCTGATATTTTTTTAGAGATTGTCCTTAAAAGAAAACATGCCTTCTGCTACAATTCTATTGGAATTTTCCTGATGGGACATTGCTTATATACTTCACACGAATACAATATACAGGTCTGAAAAACATGTCTGCATGTGCCGCATACCTCTCAACTCTACAGATTTTCACAGAATGTCCAGATTTTTGCTTCATATTTTTGGACTGTTTTTCATAAAATAGTTGTTTTCTGGCAACTTAAAGGCAAATCATTAATGACTGAAGTTAGAAAATAATGACATACATTTGAGTTTCAGACTTCATACCCTTCAGAAAATTCATGCCCACCAAAGGACCAATCACAATACCAGTAGATTGCCAGGCACCCAGTATTACTGCTGCACAGGTTAAAACAGCAGTGTCCAAGGCCAAGAATATAGCTTCTATGGGACCTGACAATATCCCTGGCTGTGTTCTACATGAACTACAGAGTGAACTGGCAACTCACCTGTGTGCCCTGTTCAGTCACAGCCTCATCTCAGGCTTTGTCCCTACCGAATGGCGCACTGCTACAGTCATCCCTCTCCACAAAGGAGGATTGACTACAGACCCTGGGGACTATCGCCCCATTAGCCTGATGAGTCTGATATGCAAAGCTATGGAATGCATCATCATGGACCTAATAAACAAGGATATAGGGAATCTCAAAACTCTAGATCCCACACAGTTTGGTTTTGTGAAGGGTATATCATGCCTGCTCAACCTGGTCGACTTCTTTGAGTCAGTCACCAGAGCTGTGGATGAAGGCAAGGTGGTTCATACAGCCTACCTTGATCTGGCCAAGGCCTTTGATACCATTCCCTACTCAGGAATCATATAAAAACTCACTAAGCTAGGCATCAACCCCTATATCTCTAGGTGGGTTGTGAACTGGCTCACAGGTAGAACCCACAGTGTGAAAGTAGCTGATTCCAAGTCAGACTGCCAACCTGTCACTAGTGGAGTCCCACAGGGTTCAGTCCTGGGTCCTCTCCTGTTTGGTATCTACTTCTCTGAAGTCCAGGCCAACAGAAAGGGACTCTGGCTGACAAAGTTCACAGATGATTGCAAGTTGGGAGCTATTATTAACATCCCAAGTGATGTTGACATCCTACAGAAAGGACTCACTGAGACCAACGACTGGTATCAGAACCATGGCCTTAAGCTCAATGCCAAAAAATGTGTCATCATCCCCTTTGGGAAAAACCTGGTTCCCATGAATTACCTCATCGATGGTAGTCCACTGAACACGGAAGGAGTTATAAGAGATCTGGGAACACAGGTTGACAGCAACCTCTCTTTTGACCACCACATTGCCACTGTGGTCAGAAAGTCCTTCTTCTATGTGGCACATCTCATTACTAAGGGTTTTGCATCCAGGAAGAAAGAGGTCATTGTCTCCCTCTACTCTTCCCTCATTAGGCCAATCATTGAGTACAATTCTCCATTTGGCATGTACCTCACTAGACACCTGCAACAACTGGAGAGGCCACAAAAGTACCTCACAAAGAGGACCCTAGGCCTTAAACACTTGTCCTATACGGACAGATACAAAAATCTCCAACTATTCTCTGTCTCATATTGCCTACTTAGAGGCGATCTCTGCTTGACTTACAAATCCATGTCTGATCCAACTCTGTTAGAAATGCTACATCTAAAGAAATCCCAATCCCTTCACACCACACACTCCAGGGACCTCAACCTCATTACCACAATCAACAGAACAAGCTGGAGGGACAGGTTCATAACCCAGAGACTGCCCATGCTATGGAATAGACTTCCCATATATGTCAAAGAGAGCACCTCACTGGCCCTCTTCAAGAGAAATCTTGATGAGTGGATGGGAAATAGAAAATTCACCCCGGGGATCACTCTAGTGGCTCTACTCGACAGAGGCACTGGGCACTAAGGTCGAGTGGCACGATGCCAGGGTAATCCTATGGGCTAGGCTAGTAAAGGCTCCAGGGCCATTAGCCTAGTACACACCTATGAACCTATGAACCTATAATGCAAAACATGTTATTCTATCAACTTTCTAAGTATATAAGAGCAATACTTAAAAATTGACCCTATTTTTGGCCTTTGTCCCACTTTTGTTAATGGCTTTGTCCAGATTTCTTGCTCGAAGAGGTTGAGAGGTATGGTATGGTATATAATTTACATATCCTATGCCATTTGCTCTACCCACCTTTAAAATGTACATATATCTAAGTAAATCAGATATACAATTAAAATCAAAAGTGATTTGCATTCATACAGCTAAGTACTTGTTTCACTGAAATTAATGCTAAGTGACTGTGAATTCAGACACAGCATAGATAATCTAATATTTTGTTCAGGAGATGCTTTGCAGTCTTGTGGGAGTGGGGCCCTCTACTATTATCTGGGTAGTCCTCAATATCCTTGCTGCTCACTCATGGGGGAGGGGGTGGAAGAGTGGTGTTCCCTCTCAAACTCTGGTTTGCGCCTCACCATGGAGAGAAGATGGTGATTTTGTCCTCATGGCTGTCACAAGCCCTGGACATGGACAAAAGTGTAGTTAAGGTGGGTAAAAGGGAGGCAGCCACCATGAGTACAAGTCATTAGAGGGCATGAATGGCAGTTGCTGATATGGGATTTATGGCAGTACTCAGTACTGGCATTCATAAATGAATGCCTATACTATAACAGCAATCAGAACTCAAACACGGATGTGTTTTTCTGTAATTATAGCAAGCCACTTTTTACAAAAGACTTTTTTTTGGGCCTTAACTTGGACAGACAATCTGTTTTTTTTTTTTTTTTTTTTTTGCTTCTCTAGTTAGAGTTGAAGGGAGCCAGATCTGGGAATGACATCGGATGGTGGGTCCTCTCTCTGAGCCCCCAGCCTGACCCACACCTGTTCCTAGCAGTCTTTTTGGGAAGGTTTGGGTCCTGAGAGCTTCTTTGATTCCTGGCTAGCTTCTATCCAGTCATAGCTGTGTCTCCACTCTCCATGCTTATAGCTTCTTCCCTACCACAGAACAGCCTCACTAGGTTGCATCCGCTTAGGACTGGAATGGCTCAGGCTTCATGATCTCAGGCTGCTTTTCACTTGAATAACCATGCTCCCTTGAACTGCCTTGGCATTCTGTATCACAGGAAAGTTGAGGCTCCTGGTGATAGGACTGAGTATGCTAGCTTCTGACTTCTTGGTACTGGGAGATGAGGCTGAGGTTTCACAGAGGCCTGCAGAATGACAGGTAATTCTCTATCCTGATTTCCTCTCATCCCCTGAATGGGTAATACTTTGTGCAAGTGGGCATGCCTTTAAGATCCGCCTTAGCTCTATGGTCCCCTGAATGGTCCTTGGTTCTTATATCTCTTTCTCAGCTCAGCAAGTGATACATAAGTAGTTTACTGATAGGGCAGAGGACGATTACTACCCTAATCCTCAAAGAGAGTCCTTTTACATAACAGAAGTCTTTAATTTATGAGTTGAGTCCTCAACGAAGTTGTAATTCCTCAGATGAGATCCTTTGTTAAGTAAGTCAAGGCCATCACCCCAGTCATCTCATGAAAGAGAAGCAGCCCTTGAGGCTGGATCAAGGTTAGGGCTTATGGATTGGGCAATCTGGGGGCCTTCATTTCCCATTTTAGAGAATTCATGACAGTCATCTACTTCCTGTTAAGGCAGTCAATTTAATTTTTTTTCTTTGGGGGGAGGTCATGTCCCTACCTATGAATTTCACATTCCTTGTGCTTTCATTCTCTGCTTCTGCTCAGGGATATACATATATATTTTTTGACTTGGCTCCCTTTGCAGGGGGTGGAGGGAGGGATGGTTCAGTTATGCAGTTGAGCAGTTCTAGAAAGCTCTCTCTGGACATAGTCATGCTTGTCCTTTTCCTCTGGACCACTTGCACTCAGATCCTGCCCTTCATGTGTGGTCTTTCAAGAGTCAGAAACTGCTCTGAAGCCTTTTATTAGTGTTCCAGTTGGAATGGTTTATGCTGGGGACAGCACAATGCCCGATACCTATATATATATGGCTAATTGCAGGCATCCAGGATGTACTGCATATCAGTTTCTGTGTCTTGCCTGCAGTAGGGAAATGAGGTAAGTCATTTCTTTGCTCCCTAATAGTGATTAGGATGGACACTGATCCCAAGGTAGTTAAACAGGCCCTTTAGTGAAGGTTGCTTTCTGTTTTCTCAGGATAACTTCTCTCTTTGTGGCTCTTGAACATCTAATTTCTTTTAAATATAAGGCTATGTGTTACAAGTTCATTTGGTCTTATGGTTCAAGACTTCACCCAAGGCTATCCAACATTCCTACTAGTTGTATTTCCTCTGGGAATCATAATTGTCCAGGGCCTGCTGGGAGTGGATTTTTAACCTTCCCAGACCATTGGGGCCCCTCCCCTGTTTTACCCTGTTCTTCTCAGAAAATGACTTCTGTTCCTATGTAGGCCATTCTTTTCTGGACCTTTCAGGGGCAGAAAGGCTTCAATGATAGCAAACTTAATTTCAGCAGGTGATATGGCCTTCAGTTTCTCACCAAGGGGTAACAAGTCTGGCTTTGTGGATTGCTGTTCATCTTTCACTGCTTTGGTAGTGAGTGGGCTGGTAAAACCCCCTTTGTCCTTGCTAGAGAAGAGCAATGAGTTCTGTATGCCAAATGGCAATCTGTCCACTAACCTGAGCTACAGTCTAGTCCACTTCCTTTGGAGTAGCTGTTCCCAGAGCTTACCAGATCTGCAGCTGATGGATGATTTAGTGAGGTTCTTTGAGTCCACAATGCTCCATTTCTTTGCCACCTTTCTGGCCCATGTGTATGAGGTTACGTCTTCTGTTTGGATATTCCCCCATACTCGGCCACCTTGGTGGTCATGTGTGATTCTATGGCTCCTTCATGTTAACTATAACATATATTTTCTCACCACATTAATTGATCCATAGAGAAGACCCTCCTTGACGACTCAGAAATACCCCCCAATCCCTGAAGATGTGCTACTCCACCAGCTGACCTTGGCTGCTGCATTTTCATGTAGAATGAGGCAAGAATATACTCAAATGTCACTTGCTAGCAATTAGGTTGCCCAGTTTTTATTGCTGCTCTTGATTTGCAGTGGGCACTTACTGATGGTAAAGATGCAAATTAGTTGCAAAGGACAAGTTGCATTTGTGTACTCCAAGTGTGGTATCACAGTGTGTGTGTTGCCAAAGGTCACACCCATGCCCAATGGGAATATCTCATAAAAAGATGCTGAATGTTAACTAGTGCACAGGATAAACAAAGCCAAGGACCCAGCAAGGGAGGTCCTCTTTGTAAATCAGCTGACCGTATTTCCTACACATTTAAAGTTTTGAATTAACATTTTAAACATTTGCAAATTTTAGTTACCAGCAGTTTTTTTTTAGTGCTAAGGAAATATATTTATATTAGTGACCATTTACATTCATTATATTACTTATGGATGGGCTGTGTAGATGTCGCAAAGCACACAAAAAAAGGAAACAATTTATACATATTTTCTTTCTCAAAGGATACAGAAAAGGGGGATCATTTAAGCTCAGAATATATTTCTGAGTTAAACTTCCAATTGACTATATAAATACATAAACTAATAAATCAGATTCCTAAAATTATAATTCAGCATTTTGACATCACAGATTACTTCTATGGCAGAAACCATGGCATTACAATCAGATAATGTGGCTACTGTCCCAAAAATAAACAAGTAGGTGGCAGTTTCCTCTAGAAGAAAAATAAATCCTTACTTTCATAAATAAGGTGTCAGTTAAAATTAAGTTTAGGAGAAATAAAACTTTGTGACATGATGTAAATTAAGAGCTTTATTCTGAAGAATTTAGTTCTTGCTTCATCACCACAGTCCAGTCCAAGACCTGCAGCATTGCTGCCATTGCTCCAGTCTGCTATTCAATCAAGCAAATCCTCCTCTCTTCACTCATGAACAAGACCCCAAAATACTTAAACTCCTCCACATGAAATATCTGTTCCCCTTAAACTGCATAAAGCAATCTACTATTTTCTGAAAGTATAACCTCTGATTTGCAGATGCCGATTTCATCCCAGCTGCTTCACAAGCAGCAGTGACTTACTGCAACACACACTGGAGAACATCATTATTCGAGGCAAAGAGGACAATGCAAACAACCAAGATGCAGGTTCAGCTATCATGATGGAATCTGCACTGTGTCTCCTAAATCAAAAGGTCAACTATCAGGATGGAATATGCACTGCATCTCCTAAATCAAGGTTCAGCTATCACGATGGAATCGGAACTGCATCTCCTAAATCAAAGGTTCAGCTGTCAGGATGGAATTTGCACTGTCTCCTAAATCAAAGGTTTAGCTATCAGGATGGAATCTGCACTGTGTCTCCTAAATCAAAAGTTCAGCTATCAGGATGGAATCTGCACTGCATCTCTTAAATCAAAGGTTCCGCTATTAGGATGGAATCGGCACTGCATCTCCTAAAATCAAAGGTTCAACTGTGTCTCATAAATCAAAGTTTCAACTATCAGGATGGAATCTGCACTGCATCTCCTAAATCAGAGGTTCAGCTATTAGGATGGAATCAGCACTGCATCTCCTAAATCAAAGGTTCAACTATCAGGATGGAATCTGCACTGTGTCTACTAAATCAAAGGTTCAGCTATCAGGATGGAATCTGCACCATGTCTCCTAAATCAAAGGTTCAGATATCAGGATGGAATCTGCACTGCTTCTCCTAAGTCAAAGGTTCTGCTATCAGACGTAATCTCATTTACAGTACCCGAAAAATATACTTTCTGAAGAGGGTTGAAAAGTGTGATACTCTGTAAATGGAACACACCTTCCTGTGCCCCCTTCATGAATAACAACTCATAAAATAAAGAAACAGAGCATGGAAGTTCTGGACAAAAATTAAAACAGCTCTTACTCTACTAGCATGTGGACAACTAAGAAACCTAGCAAAACTACTTATCACCAAAGATAAGAAAGCCTACTACTCAGCCAATCAAAACATATGCACTAAAAATCCAAAACTGTTCTGGTCTCAGTCAAGAAACTGTTAAATCCAGGACAAGCTACACAGCCAACATGAAACGCTCAGAAACAAAGCGATACCATAGCCAACTAATTCGATACCCACTTTATGCAGACAGTGCACTCATTAACCAACCAGGTGACCAGTCAAGCTCTTGTGGTCCCTGCTCATTCAAATCAGCAAGTCAAATGGCATCAGAAATATTGGGTCTAGAGATCTAAACCTCTTCTGCAACAACAACAGGACAGTTTGGAGGGACAGTAATATCTCACAGAGGATACTGCTGCTCAGTTTGCCAGTCCATTGCCGTCAGCACTTCCAGCCATACATCATTTACACCTGCAGACTTTGTTACAATGTAAATATTTGTTTACTTCAGTGACTTCATCTACCAGTTAGACCCAGTTCCACCATCTGTTACTGGTATTGCTTCCTTAGAGGAAGGAATGTCAACTGGCTGTAGGAGTTACTCATTGTGTTTCCTCTACATCTTGGTAATTCCATCAGATGAAGTCAGCATTTCTCTATGCCTGCTGGGAACATCCTATGTAATAGCTTGCCTCCCCCACCTGAACCTAATTGAGGCCATCCAAAACTCCCTGCCCATGACCTCACTAAACACCTCCCATACTAAGCCTTCACTTTGGCAACATTGTAGCTGCTGCTTTCCTGGCTTGTTGATACTTATCTGTTAAATTCAGGGTTTGCATGGCCTCTTTCTTTAACCTGACAGATTCTGCTATATTTTGTAGCTACTAGTAAGTTCTAGTGTTAATGCCATAACAATCACCAACCACCTTTTGGTAACCACTTCTTGTTGCCACTTCAGCTATTGAGGTCTTTAACAAAGTCCAGCCAGACTCCACATCTACTGCCTTCCCAGATGTATACTAGAAGCTTTTCTGGAAGTGAATGTTGAACTTACTGCACATAAAAGCATTGGCTAGTCATTGCTTAGGCACTCCCACTATGTGTTTTGGATTTACACATCTGTCCAGCCACTGTTCCAGCCATCTGACCTAATTCACCACAAAAGAGTAATCACCTGGCATCTCAGCATGTCTGTTGGCATAAGTGTTCAGGACATACAACCTCAGGTCTGATGACATGACTACAAAGTCACAAACTGCACTTCAGCTTATGGAATTCTGATGCTATGTACACTTAATGGTATCCTATGTTCATACATGGTGTTTGTTAAGGACAATCCATGAGTAGCACAGTGGTCCAACAACAATTTACCACTCATGGTCAGTTCAGGCAATCTCTTCCTCCCAATCCCACTCCACCAGACATTTCTGTCATTCATAGGTTCATAGGTTCATACTAGGCTATCTGCCCGAGGGCATTTATAAGCCTAGCCAGAGTATGTTTGGCTTTCACCACCCATTTTAAATTAATTTTGCTATGCCCTTTTTCGAGGTTAGTATACTGTGCCTCTGTCTAACAGTGACACAGAAGTGATACCCGGGGTAAACCTATGATCTCCCATCCACTCATCAAGATTCCTCTTGAAGAGAGTCAATGAGGGACTCTGCCTAACCTGGACTTGCATTTTATTCCATAGTGAAGGAGCCTTTGGGTTATGAATCTGTCCCGCAAGCATGTCCTATTTATTTCAGTGCTGATGTTCAAGTCTCTCGGCGTGTAGCTCAATGGGATTTGGATTTTTGAGGTGCAGCATGTCCCTTAATTCCGGGTTGGACATGGCCTTATACGTCAGGCACAGGTCACCTCTGAGCAGGCGGTATGCCACTGAGTAGAGCTGGAGTTTCTTTAACCAGGCAGCATATGGCATCTGTTTGAGCCCTTTGATCCTCTTGGTGAGGTACTTTTGGGGTCTTTCCAGTTGCTGCAGGTGTTTGGTAAGGTACATCCCAAAAGGGGGATTGTACTCGATTATGGGCCTGATGGGGGATGAGTAAAGAGGCATGATGACCTCCCGTAATCTAGATGTGAATCCCTTCATGATTAGGTGGGCTATATAAAAAGTTTTTCTAACCACTTTGGCCACGTGGTTGTCAAATGAGAGATTGCTATCAACTTGGGTCCCCAGGTCCCTAATTACTTCTTCTGAACTTAATGGATTACCACCTATGTGGTAATTTGTGGGCACTTTGTTTTTGCCAAAGGGGATGGCTATACACTTTTTGGCATTTAGCTTGAGGCCATGGCTCTGGCACCAGTTGTCTGTTTCTATGAGGCCCTTTTGGAGGATGCTTGTGTCGGCTGGAGAGTTGATTATGGCGCCCAGTTTGCAGTCATCTGTGAACTTGGTCAGCCACAGTCCTTCCATGTTGGTCTGTACCTCCAAGAAATATATACCAAACAAGAGAGGTCCCAGGACTGAGCCTTGTGGGACGCCACTTGTAACTGGTTTGGAGTCTGACATGGCTCCAGCAATTCTAACCATGTAGGTTCTGTCCTTGAGCAAGTTTGCAACCCATCTAGTGACATAGGGGTTTATATTTAAGCTGATGAGCATATCTATAATGCCCGAGTGGGGTATTGTATCGAAGGCTTTTGCGAGGTCCAGATAGGCTGTGTGGACCACCTTCCCTTTGTCAATGGCTTTGGTGACTGTTTCAAAGAAGTCAACCAGGTTTAAGACTCAGGATCTGCCCTTAACAAAGCCAAACTGGGTAGGATCCAGTGTCTGTAGGTCCCCAATATCTTTACTTATGAGGTCCATGATGATCCTTTCCATAGCTTTGCAGACCAAGCTAGTCAGGCTTATGGGGTGATAGTTTCCAGGGTCCGTTGAGGCACCACGTTTGTGGAGAGGGACCACTGTTGCTGTACGCCACTCTTTGGGTACATATCCTGTAGTAAGGCTGAGACTGAACAGTAGTTTTATGTTTGGGTTTAGCTCTTCTTGGAGTTCATGTAGGACGCAGCCTGGGACACTGTCTGGTCCCATTGATGCTGTGTTTTTTGCTTTGGAGAGGGCGGCTCCCACCTGAGCATCTGAGATGTCAGGGGCAGCACACTACTGGGATAGATATTTGCCCTTTGGTGGGGAGGGGAGAAGTTTGCGCTGAACCTGTCAGCTAGGATGTTGGCAATGTCTGTGGGATCAGTGTATTTTTTGTCATTTTAGACTAATTCTGAGCATATCTGGGAATTCCCACCCAGGTTCCTAACATAACTAAAGAAAGCCTTATGATTATCCTTAGTGTCCTGTGC
This sequence comes from Protopterus annectens, assembly GCF_019279795.1. Taxonomy (NCBI): domain Eukaryota; kingdom Metazoa; phylum Chordata; order Ceratodontiformes; family Protopteridae; genus Protopterus; species Protopterus annectens. The sequence goes on from NC_056743.1 coordinate 1,776,618,765, forward strand.
AATTTTTCTCTCGAAGCTGGCCTTTGACCATTTTATGAGTGCCCTTAGTTTTTTGCTAATATTGATCAGAGATGCCTTCCCTTTTTGGGATTTTGCTCTATCATGTAGTAGCTTCCCTTCTATTGTATAGTTTGTTTATGGCTGGGGTCCACCAGACAGGTCGTCTGCCTTTGGAGGATTGGGTCTTGGTTTTATTTGGGATTGCATGATCCATGCATTCCTGAAGGTGTTCATAGAATGCATTTATAAAGGATTCTGCGGTCTGGGCCGTATTTTCCACAGGCCCGGGGGCTTTGAAGGATTCCACCTCGGTTTTGAGGAGTGTGAAATTTGCTTTAGAGAAGTTTTTCACTGTGGTTTTCTGGACAGGGGGTGGGGTCGGGATGTGAATATCCAGTGAGATCAGTTTATGGTCTGATCTTACCAGTGAGGGATGCACTTCTGGTCTAGAGCATAGAGTCCCCATGTTGGTGATGATCAGGTCCAGTATGTTTTCCCCTCTTGTGGGAGTGGTAACAAGTTGTTCCATAGCATTTGAGTTTATGAATTCTAGGAACCTTTGGGCAAGGGTATTGGAGCTAGAGTAATGCTCCCAATCTATGTTTGGGTAGTTGAAGTCGCCCAATATAATGGTGTTCGGAGAGACCTTCATATTTTTCAGTGTTCTCAGGAAGGCCGAGTGGGGTTCCTGGGTTTGGGAGGGTGGTCTGTAGCAGGCTATAAACTGGAAGGCAGTTTTACCCACTGTTAGTTGCACATGGATAGTCTCTGACGCTTCGTGCTTTGCCACCAACCTGGAGGTGTGGGTATCTTTGATGAATATCGATACTCCACCTCCTTTTGTGGTTCAGTCCAAGTTTTGGGGCCGAAAAGCATGGTATGACCTGGTAGTGCTGGGGTGCTCTCGGGAGTCCTGAACCAGGTTTCTGTTACTGCACAAATATCGATGTTCTCCATGCTAAGGAGAGTTTCGAGTGCGTGCATCTTGAGGTTTAGACTTCTAGCGTATATCAAGCAGACAAGAGTAGCATTACTCTTAGTTTCTTATCCCTTGTGATACCTATGGAGGTGGGTTTGTCTTTTGAGCCTTGCCTAAAAAAGGCACTATGGGGGTAGCAAGAGCCTTTGCCAATATCCGAAGGCCCAGGGGTGACAGGTGCAAGCCATCCCTAGCAAAGCATCGTGGCTTGTCGTGCATATCATCCCAAGCTGACAGGCATTGGATCCCCTTTGAATGACACCAATACTTAAGCCAATTGTTGAAATTGATCATCTTGTCTTCATATTGTGGCATCATTCTTGGTGAGGGTAAAATGCTACTCAAGGTCAGGGTCATACCAGCCTGGGCTACATGCTCAGAGAGCTCCTCTATGTCTCTTCATGTAGTCCAGGGAGGTACGTCTCAGGTCATTCACACCAGCATGGACAATGACTGAGTCATATTTGTACTTGCCTTGCAGTGACCTGAGTGCTTGTGTTATGTGGTGGATCCTAGCACCAGACCGGCTGCTCACTGTGACCTTCTCCTTGTTCAGCCTGGTGAGCGGGACGTCAGTGTGCCTGATGATAGAGTCACCTATTACAAGTGTATCAGGTGTGTTGTTTAGCCTTAAGGGCTGTGACTGTTCGGCACACTGGCTTTGTGAGATATGTGTTGCACGTGTTTTGTTTTGGGATAGCGGTTGCTTGGGTGTCTGCTTTGGAGGCCTGTGCTGCTTAGGCAGATCTTTATTTAGAGCCTCCGAGTATGTTTTTGTGTGATTATGTGTTTGGTTTGCTGTCGTGGTAGGTCTACGTGAGACTGGAATTGTAGTGAGTGTGGTTTCCTTCTCCTCCTGACTGGTTATGCCAGTACTGAGTTGAGAGAGCTTAGCCTCCAGTTTGGCTACATGGTTGCATCTCTCACATGTGTTGGAATTTGTTGGGAGGAGGAGAGGGTTGTCTGTGTACATGAGGCAGTTGTAACATTGCCTCAAGATTCCCATATTCACCAGCTGGACCGGAGAGGAGATTGACAACTGACCTTTGGACATGCTAGAATAATATTGGGAATTCCTTTATAATTGAAAACAAGGGCCAATGGGGAACGAGGGTGTAGTGCTTTTAATTTTTAGTGCTGACTTATAATTGCTTTAGTGAGCAAGTGCCAGGTAACAAGTGCAATGTGTTACAGGTAACTTAAATACAAAAACGACAAACAGTAACTTTCTTTCCAAAGCAAGGAAATGAGTACGGTAAGCAATGCACATACCACTAGGGAGCCACAGAAGCACTGAGAAGCCGTTTTAGGTGGAATTAGCTTTCCAGGAAATAACAAGCATACAAACAAAGCTAGATTCAGCAGGCCTGGATCTAGTCTATGCTACAACAAACAAGGTGTACCAATTTCAGTGAGATACAGTTCAAATATTCAGGCACTATAAACCTTTAACCAGAAATTCCCAGCTCAGAAGGGCAGAGTCCAGCCTCTCCTCCCACAAGAGTGCAGACCACGAACCTTCTTAATGTAAAATAACTGGCCTGAAGCCCAAGTGCTTAAACCAGAGCTAATACACTTTAAGAATAACAGACACTGAGCTCTCAATCAGCAGTTCCCAACTTAGAAGGATGAAAGCTACCTGTCCTGCCACCACAGTGCATGCCACAAACCTTCCTAATGTAGAACAACTGGTCTGAAGCCCAAGTGCTTAATCCAAAAGACTTAGAATGCTAGCTACACTTTAACCAAGTTACTACCAAGCAGTAATAAATACAACTGAATACTTTAAATAATGCCTGGATTAGTGCTCAAGTTATACAAACAAAGCTAGATTCAGCAGGCCTGGATCTAGTCTATGCTACAGCAAAGAAGGTGTACCAATTTCAGTAAGAAGAAATTCAGATATGCATGCACTATAAGCCTTCAACCAGAAATTCCCAGCTCAGAAGGGCAGAGTCCAGCCTCTCCTCCCACAAGAGTGCAGACCACGGAACCCTCTTAATGTAAAATAGCTGGCCTGAAAGCCCAAGTGCTTAAACCAGAATTAATATACTTTTAGAATAACAGACACTGAGCCCTCAATCAGCAGTTCCCAACTTAGAAGGATGTAAGCTACCTGTTCTGCCACTACAGTGCAGACCACAAACCCTCTCAATGTAAAACAACTGGTCTGAAGCCCAAGTGTTTAAACTAAAAGGCTTAGAATGAGTTACACCAAGCAGTAATAAATACAATTGAGAACGTTTAAGATGACGCACAAGCAAAATAAAGTAGGAAGAAACACAAGTACAGTAAAAGCAGAAGATTTTTTTTTTTTTTTTTTTTTTTTAGAAAAGTAGCAAAAGCAGTAGTAAATACAATTCTCATGCAGTGCAAGCTGGCACACTTGAATATGTAGCAATATTAGTCCACACACAGTTTGAAAAAATTTAATTAAATTAAAAAGGACTAAAAGCAAGTGCAGAAAGAGTTTATTAGGTAGAATGCGGTAAAGAGATGTCCTGGGGGGGTGTTTTAGATCAAATCTACAGTGGGGCGGGCACTGCAAAAGCCACCAAATTTAAACTACAACCAAGAATGGGGGGGGTGGGGGAACAGTTTCAACACAGATGTAAGGAATGTGCAAATTATAAAAAATATATATACTGTTTTCTATAGATTTGCAGAGCAGTAAGACACAGATATCAAGCAGACAATTTAGCTCTATAATACAGAATAACACAGAAAATATACTCAGCTCTATAAACTTGTTCTGTAAGGCTGTCTCTCAAACTAAGGTTCCAGTTTGAATACAGGTTGTTAATTAAAAGGAGACACAGCACTAGCTAAATTATATCAGCTGAAAGACAAGGCAGGAAATGAGGGGGGGGAACAGTTTCAACACAGATGTAAGGAATGTGCAAATTATAAAAAAATATATACTGTTTTCTATAGATTTGCAGAGCAGTAAGACACAGATATCAAGCAGACAATTTAGCTCTATAATACAGAATAACACAGAAAATATACTCAGCTCTATAAACTTGAAGATAGTTCTGTAAGGCTGTCTCTCAAACTAAGGTTCCAGTTTGAATTTGGAGTCTCCATGCAGAACTACAGAATCTGTGGGTGCATCTTATAAAAAGATTGCACCTGTAGTCCCTAGGAAGGTCACACACTCTGAACAGCTGTTAGATGCATATGCACAGATAACAGACAGAGTTAGGCTTTTGCAGCATGAGATGCATTCAGGCAGCTCTGTGGTTTGCTCTGCAAACTGAAAAGGAACAACATTGAGCTGAGGCTTGTAAGAATCCCCACACCTGCTCAGGGCCTCTCCTGAGGGCCATCTCCAGAGCAGGAGAGGGAGAGAGAAAGAGAGAGGGGGGGAGAGAAAGAGAGACCACCCCCACCCCAACTGAATGTGTGGCTCCAGAGCAAATGTGATGTGTACAGTAAGACTGATTAAATCTATGTGGTACTTTCTAACCTACTACATAAGTGTGTGCTCTTCCCCTAGCAAAGAGGTAACATTTCATGTCCCAAGACCCAATTTCTTTTGCTACAGAATAACTGATGACTACCAGTAAAAATCCCAAACCCAAGTGTACTTGGAGGCAAACACAGCTCAAACTGAAACTTTATTTGTAGTATCAGGCAAATCATTCAGCTGAGAACCTTTTGCAATTCAGTACTCTTTGTCAGGATTTTTACAGGATCATTTCCTCCTGATCCATGAACAGCTTTATTCCAACAGAGAAAATGTCCAATTAGGCACAAGATTAACACTTTCACCCATGTTATAGTTTTTTATATCTACAGAAATCTTTTTCAGGAGTGCATTTTCTAGTCTCCTTATAGATTGTTCTGTCAAGGAGGCATTGTAAAAGTAGCATGCTTCATGGCCGGCTGATCAATGGTTTCTAATATAGGGTGAGAGTAGACTTTAACTGGCATTGTAAAAACATCTTAATTTGAAAAACAGGTTTTCTCTGTTGGAATAAAGTTTTTTCTTGGATCAAGAAAAAAAAAACCTTTGCCACTTCCCACAAAAGAACAGAGTAGGCATCAGGGAATAAATGAATATAGCAAATGCAGTAAACAGATTTATGTAGTAAATATTGCATATAGATTTCATAGTAAATAAATATCACTTATATGCTTCTAAAATAAACAATAATGTTGTATTTAATCAGAAATTCTAAAGAAGCAACTAATTGTTTATTTATTTTTATTTCAGCTGGAAAATATTGGCAATTTTATTAAAGCTATTCAAGATTTTGGCTTGAGACCAAATGATATCTTTGAAGCAAATGATCTGTTTGAGAACACCAATCACACCCAAGTGCAGACAACTTTAATAGCACTTGCTAGTTTGGTAAGTACTTCCAAAGTGACTGCTGCAAACTAACAGGATAATAATGTCTGTATTTTACTTTTACTGCTGTGCTGTAGCATATGAATACCCTAAACAAACAAAAAACTCATTTTCTCAGCCTAGTAAGGCATTCCAGGGTGGGTATTACAGAAGTATTAGGGAAAGAGCAGACATAAGGCTAAGGAGGCATCCACCATTGATATCAGGCCTCATAATGTTTGGCTGGTCTCCTAATTTCTCTGTAACACTCTGCCAGTCGGGCGCTAATTGCTTATTTGGTGCATATGGAAAAGTAACTATGTTGAAAAAAGGAGCAGTCAGATGTAAGCCTAGTTCCAGGTGCTTAAAGTGATCAAACAGCTTTGGATTTGCTTATTGTTTACTGTAAAAGATTGTCTAGATTCTAGTTTTACTTAGGATCATAGATTCATAGGTAAGTACTAGGCAATAAGTATGCAGACCTTTACAAACCTAGACAATAAACCAAATTCAAAAGTTCCCTATTACATCAAGGAGGACAGTACAAGATAAACCAGAAGAGAATTTGAGGCTTCCCATCCAAATATCTAGGTTTACTTTCAAGACGGCAAGGGTGCTACTCTGCTTGACATGTTGCAGAAGTTTATTGCAGAGGTGGGGTGTACACTGGGATATGAATCTATCATGCCAAAGTGGCATATTTGTTTATTGATGAAGGTTTAGTACCTTTGATCTGGTATTTGGGGGACCATTTGTTCTGTAAAACAATAGAAGGTCAAAGAGGATCTGAATTTTTATGTCTAAAAAGGCTAGATACAGCTCTCCAAAGATGAATGTATAGCAAAATGATTAGAGAGAGATTGTTACCATCCTGATAATAAAGATTTTTGAGGCCACTGATCTTTTTCTTAGGAACCTCTAAGTTATCTCAGGTTGACTGATATGTTACATAAATAAATGCCAAAAGGGGCATTATATTCAACAACAGGTCTGATACGTGATGAGTAAAGCGGAATTAAGACTTCTTCTGATCTAGAGGAGATGCCTTTGTGAATTAGATGAGCCAGATAGATGCCGTTCCTAACTACTGTGATGATAAAACAGTCAAAGGAGTGTCTGGATCTCTTATAACAGTGTCTGCTTGAAGAGTTTTGTCACCTATATGGTATGGGAAGATGCTTCATTCACCAAAACCAACTACAGTACATTTTTCACGTTTAATTTGAGACCACTGGCCTTGTACCAGTTGTTATCATAGTCTAACCAATGTTGGAGCAGTTGTGAGTTAGTGGAAAATCAAATTACAGCTTCTAATTTGCAATGATCTCAAACTTAGATAACAATGAGCCAGGAGTGTTGGCCTAACGGTCTGAGAGCTAGATGCCAGATAGGAGAGGATCCAACAATGAGCCCCGTGGTATACCACGACTAACGTTTTTGCTATCAGCAGTGGCACGTGCAACTCTAACCTCATTTCTGTCAGACAGCCTGTTAAGTATCCACCATACAAAATAAGGAATTATATTCAGATGTACACATTTGTCAATGATGCCTACATAGGGAATAATGTCAAAGGCTTTGGCCAGGTCCATATATTCTGTATGTACTGCATAATCGCTATCCACTGTTTTGGTGACTTTTTTGTAAAGAAATGACTGAGGTTAAAGAGCATGACCTTCTTTTGACAAAGCCAAATTGATGAGGGTCCAGGATTAACAGATTTCCAATGTTCAGATTAATAAGGTCTGAGATAATGTGTCCCAGAGCTTTACTTATAAGGCTACATAGACTAATGGGTCTATAGTTATCAGGGTGTGTCACTAG